>NC_069138.1:47337029-47637029 GCF_026914265.1 Mya arenaria
TAAACAATATAACGTTTACAGTCCTTATATAATAATATATTAAAATGACATATAGCATTATTATAAAAACATACACAACATTTTATTCTAAATGAACTATACTGAAAATAAACAAAATACAACTTTGTCACTTTAAACTACCAACAACCGACACCATCAAGAGAAATCGCTCAATGAAATAGACGATAATCTTGAAGAGCTGTATTGAACAAAAACAAAATACCACTTTGTCCTTATATACTTCCAACAATCAATAACACAAAATCAAGAAATATCGCTTCATGATTTATAGCATAATCTTGAAGAGCAACAAAACCCGGTACGCACTTGGCTTTGGCTGCAATAATTCTCTGGACAAAGGCAGTACATGTTCATAAAAATTGCATATACTGATGATTCAAAGTTGTAAATAATTCACACCTACCATCGGTCAAACAAGAACGTTCAATATAGGTAAAATTTCCTGTTGGAATGATATCTGTACAACCCGCACCATAATAAGTGCAATTTTGCCCGTGTATATTGTACGAAACACCTCGGCAACCAACAGTATCCAGGCACGTGGAGACACAGTAATATTCATTCGGAATGACGTCATTTTCTGACGAGTCAGTCTCAAGGCTCGGGCAATTTGGAGCACTATTGTCATAGCGACGTAGACTGTACTCCAAGCAATCTGGTAAAAATAAATTTAGAACCATTATAGTGATAAGTGCGATAAGGGTCCCGAGTGATAGAACTTTTGAAAGCGAGAGCAATTTAAAGACTATGGAAATGTTCAAATATTCACCACAGATCATAAACATATTTTCTCAGATATGTTTTACTTCGTATTGAAGTGTAAACGAATATCTTATATACAATGAAGGTATGGGGTGACTATACAAATGTGTGCTATATAATCAAAAATAGTTCCCACACATAATAAAAATGATCTTTGAAATATATTACTTTAATGCATTTTCAATATGCAACTTTTGATGTACAATAAAAAAACAATGTACTCAAGCAGAGATTATGTTTAAAATAAAGTGTCAGAGCATTTCAATTTTGGGAATGTGCACAGTTACCATCCGATTTCAAGCAAAATTGTCTTAATTAAACTATAACAACGTTTATCAAGCTAAACTTTGGACCTATGGATTAAAAGCCTATGGTCATTGAAAATGTTACACCGACCAATAATCAATTGAAAAAACTAGCCTTAATTAATTTTCAAACATATGTTTTTCCAAGGGAGGTTTATAGCAAACAACGGTCTAGAGTTATAATTCGTAAAAATGATGTCAACATCGCCATTAATTAATACAAAAAGAAAATAAATGTGGATGGACGGATGAATCGACGACCAGAACCGACAAGGTGATTACTTTAGTGAAAACACATATTATTTTGGAGCACCCATGATATCTGGAGCATTTACTTATATCGCATAACATAACATTGATGGATTATTGAGTCTTAAGCTACTGTAGTGAAAACCCGCACTATCATATACCGTTTGCGCATGACTTTCTGTACACGGTATTTGCATGGAAAGCATCCTGAACAAAAACACAGTCTGCGTAGTAACACCTGCAATAATCAAATATTTGGTGATGTAAACACAGCCTGGGTAGAAACACCTGCAATAATCAACTATTTTGTGATGTAAACACAACCTGGGTAGAAACACCTGCAATAATCAACTATTTGGTGATGTAAACACAGCCTGGGTAGAAACACCTGCAATAATCAACTATTTGGTGATGTAAACACAGCCTGGGTAGAAACACCTGCAATAATCAACTATTTGGTGATGTAAACACAGCCTGGGTAGAAACACCTGCAATAATCAACTATTTGGTGATGTAAACACAGCCTGGGTAGAAACACCTGCAATAATCAACTATTTGGTGATGTAAACACAACCTGGGTAGAAACACCTGCAATAATCAACTATTTGGTGATGTAAACACAGTCGGCGTAGTAACACATGCAATTATCAAACATTCGGTGAATCAAGTCCTGACAGTAAACACAGTTTTCGTAGTAACACTTACAATAATCAAACATTCGGTGAATCAAGTCCTGACAGTAAACACAGTCTTCGTAGTAACACCTGCAATAATCAAACATTCGGTAAATCAAGTCCTGACAGTAAACACAATCTGCGTAGTAACACCTGCATTAATCAAACATTCGGTGAATCAACTCCTGACAGTAAACACAGTCTATGTAGTAACACCTGCATTAATAAAACATTCGGTGAATCAAGTCCTGATAGTAAACACAATCTGCGTAGTAACACCTGCATTAATCAAACATTCGGTGAATCAAGTTCTGACAGTAAACACAATCTGCGTAGTAACACCTGCATTAATCAAACATTCGGTGAATCAAGTCCAAACAGTTAACACAATCTTCGTAGTAACACTTGCAATAATCAAACATTCGGTGAATCAAGTCCAAACAGTTAACACAATCTTCGTAGTAACACTTGCAATAATCAAACATTCGGTGAATCAAGCCCTAACAGTTAACATTGCCTGGCTAGTAACACCTGCAATAATCAAACATTTGTGAATCAAGTCCTGATAGTAAACACAGCCTGCGTAGTAACACCTGCATTAATTAAAATCGGTGAATCAAGTCCTGACAGTAAACACAGTCTGCGTAGTAACACCTGCATTAATCAAACATTTGGTGAATCAAGTCCTGGCAGTTAACACAGCCTGGGTAGTAACACCTGCAATTATCAAACATTTGTGAATTAAGTCCTGAAATTAAACACAGTCTTGGTAGCTACACCTACAATACTCAAACAATTGGTTAATAGGTTTCAAATCAGGCTTTTAAAGTGGCTGCCAACTGTAAACTGGCTGCCAATTGTTAACTGGCTGCCAACTGTAAACTGGCCACAATCTGTTAAGTGGCTTCCAACTGATAACTGGCTACAAACTGTTAAGTGGCAGCCAAACATAAGGTTAAACCCTATAGTGTCATCATTCTGCAAGTGCCTCTATTCACCAGGCCACCGCTAAGCAAAATGCCCCTGTTTCGCAAAGGCCTTATGAAAGTCACTAAAGGAGAAGACAGCATCTCTAAGTATAGATATATATTCTCTAGACAACATCATTTTCATACACAGAAACACTATAAATTTAAGCCTATAACAAATGGAGAAATACCCGAATAATTAAAATAAGAGGAAAAATCACAAAGAAAATCCTCAAATTATTACAAATATAATACTGTCCCATAAAACACATTTACCTGCTAGATTTTGGACGATAAATGGTGACAAGACCATGGCTATCCATCTGGAACTCTGTTTTATTAGGACACAAGTGGTCAAGTGCGATGTCATAATATGTGTGCCAGACTAATTGGCATAATTTCGACAGGTCACATCCTCGGCAAGTTTGAATATAATCCCTTGGACAGTCTGCAAGGAGCATGTGTTAAGGCGTATTAAAAAATGCATGTACTGCAAAACGGCTTAATGTAGAAAACACATACATTATTTAGATAACTAACTTTAGTAAATAAGTGTATATTAAACTAATATCAATATCTATATTAGTATTTATAAATAATATTTAAATAATTTACTGACTCTTTCAGTTTAAAGTAAGTTATAAACACTGCAGCACTATTTTACCTTGATAAGAGCAATTCCTTTGGACGAAAATAGCGTTCGAGTCAGACGTTACAAATCCAGCTGTTTCGCAGTCGTGCAAAGTGCAGTTCTGGAATAAACTATTGTACGATATTCCTCGGCACCCGTATGTGTCTAGACAAACCTCGAGACAGTGTTCATACGTTGGTAGATCATATACTGTCGTGTTCACACATGACAGGTCGCCAACATGGTTCGGCAAAACGGTGAGTTTGTACTTTGGGCAATCTAAAGTTAAATATTTTAAACTTTGTAAATAAATATGTTTCTGCGATTTCTATTAGTTTCGTAGAATACCGTTTTCAAAACTGCCGATCAGCAATTCGTATTTGTGAAATACATTCAGATCGCACACCTGAAAAAACCCGGGCTTGCTTAAAGTCTTGACTGTTTTCAAATATTCCGGCTAGTAGGTTATGAACTCATTTTAAAATAAACTTATAGAATTCGAGCTTCTTCAAGTAAGTCTGAATTTCTTTGACTGTATTAGTGTTTTTTTTATATGATGATATTGTTGATATTTCTTTGTAATCAAACACAACTGTTTAAACTATCGATTACTGAACTTGTTTCTGTTCTGTTTCACATTATCATTGTTTCGGCTTCGCCTCGGTCGACAGTATTTCCTCAAGTTGACATTTAAACTATAGCCCCATCAGCCATTTGAAATTCATTGTATTATCTAGTAAAGCATTTGAGTCAATATTTACATGAATGTTGACAACGATGGTGAAAACAAATTAGACACATTGTATAATGTATAGTACAGTTCTTCTATCGGAATCTTTGTTTAAGTCACAGCAGGGGATGTGACGGGTCCAAGACATAATGCAGCTATTAAAGAGCGCGTGGAGACCTTTATAAACTCAACAACAACAACTATCTATAAGAGCTGTTAGTACGAACCAAGATGCATAGTAATAATAAGATTCCGTTTCCGTTTGAACTGAAAATATTGATTATGTCATTGATTAAATTAAGCTTACCTTGCGCTTTGATGCATATTCCAAGAAATGATATTTTCATGAAAATAAAAGCAAACGTGAACATTTCGAAATCAAATCATGACACCATTTCACATCAATATGCATGCGTTTTACGGGTGTTTATGTCCCGTACAAACCACTTTAAAATATGGTACTTATTATTTATTAATATTTATATGAAAAACTTCAGAAAGAAGCTCAGTAGCCAAACGATCAAACATTAACTGTATTGAACAAGGACTGAATGTGAATAACGGACTGATGAAGCACTTTCTTAAAGCTGTACATCTTAGCTCGTGACAATAGCGTACATTTAGAATTACCTTGTAATGCAAACACTGTTATTACTACATAACGGATTAGAAATTATTGGCCAATATTCGTTTATAATAAGAATTTATTAAAACAGCAAATATAGTATTGTTTCGTACAATGTTTGCTGTATGCTGGCATACATTATTCATGAATGGCGCGCAGTCTTATTCAGCGTCTAAGAATTAATGATTACATGTCACATTTCGCGAACAAACGACACCTAATTAACTTTATTCAAAATTAATTATTGTACTAACTTATTCAAACAGTTAAATTGATGTACGAGGTTTGTATTTGTTTAACCAGTTGTTACGTTAAAAAGTAGTGCTTGAACATGACTAAAATAAAGAACATAATATGGAACGTATCCAAATCACACAAGTTACAATGAATATAACCAGCTGTAGAGATAAAAGTAGTCCTCTAACTTGACCATTGGGTTACATATAGAACAATTTATGAAACGTATCCAAATCACGAAAGGTACAATGAATGTGACAGTTATACATATACTTGAGAAGCTACCAAAACGTTTTTTTCCGAGTCTCTTTTGTGATATATTCATTTAAGTAAACACATTTGGAAACGGTTGGGTCAAGCCCAGTGGCCAAAAATTAGCTAAGATCCTGTTTAAAGGCACAAGGACCAAGATCAAGTACTAAACTACAGAAACACAGACAACAAATACATTAAACGAATATCTATCGTAAACAACAAATGTTGGGGGTAACCGCCCTGGCATTGAACAAAGCCGTGTCATAAATGAGTAAGTCCTTTACGCAATTATAATGCATTATTATATATTTCGTATTTTATTATCTATTTCGAGTAAATGACTCGCTTCATGAACGTGCTGTGTTCAATAGTTAAATCATTGGCTCCTATATTAACTTTATAAGTCCAACTTCTGTAAGAACTGTACAAAGCATTGTGCATTATCTGGGCTACAAGAGGAGAGAGCTATGAGAAAGACTACATACTTCTAGAAATCGGACAGCAGAAGGAGTGTTTATTTGTGTCGCACAATATTTACATGGTCAGTCTGAATGAAAACGTGTAATATTCAGTGATGAAAGGGTGATTTATTTAAAATAACTGACAGCTAAAAGTTTTGGTAAACGCAAATGAAAAACCGTGAGTGTCTGGGGTATGTGGCTGGCCGTGTGAACACCGACTTGAAGTTTATGAACTGGGGCTGCATTTGGATGAGGATGCCTTTATTGATAGAAGTATGAACACTTCTAAGTACATTCAGACATAAGTTGAATATTTATTACCATCAGTTGTTAGTTAAACACTCCGCTGTCCAGAAAGTCTATGCTCTACCACACAGGTCATTTGTTGCTAGAGAAAGGAAAGAAATCTATAACATACCTCTCTTGTTCTAGCCTGAACAGACCCTAGATTTTAAATCACATCGAAACCTTATGGTTACTGATTAAAAGTACTATAATATCCCAGCTCCACACCATTACCTTATTGATCCGAAAGAGCACCAGCTGACCATTAGAATTCAATCCCAAATACATACGTTCAGGGAGTTAATTCCACATTGCCAAAACGAATTAGGATAGTCTTTGTTCCGAAGAGAAGCATCACCAAGCACTAGCTCCCATATGCAGTGCATAGTATGGAAGAAGAAATAATAATAATAATAATAATAATAATAATAATAATAATAACCACAATAATAACTATGATGTCAACAAAGGGAGGTAATCCCCATTCACTGATGATATTTTTCATGTAACGTTTTCTCCCATGACTTTGCAATGTTAGTCTTTTCTGCTCTTAGTTAAAAAATGACATCGACCATTGTTATAGACATCAAAAAAGTACCGACAGTTGGTGTTTTATATGGGGTACAAACGTCATTATTTACATATGTAAATCATTTCCGAGTAAAGCAAAGCTTCTTTGGAATTTCGTTTGCAAAATGAAGAAGATAAAAGAGCTCTTTGAAAATAGCCACAACCACAGTAAAAATCGTACTTTTGAAAAAAAAACCGGAGTAAAAATGTTATCGTTTACATATAAGCACACGAAATCACTTTACTTGTATGTCTTAACATAATTCGGCCAATTAATGATTGTTTTTTTTATTTTTAATCATGCAAGAAAGTAACTGTACAAAAGTTCATGATGATCCCCATGCCCTTCCATAGTTATTACCGAAAATCAAAATCCTCAAATATTCAAACTTCAACGCTAGAAACGGTTTTAAATGTCACAATCCTATTGTTGGGATGCAAAATTGCTAAAACAACATATATTTCGGTAGTTTTGGGTTACCCCGGGTCGACCCGACTAAAAAATAAATTCCCAGTATATTCTATAGACAATTGACCAATTTGCACGCGAAATACCACCGATTTATAGTGCTTAACGACCCCCAACACCATATATCGGGAGAAAGTTACTATTCTGCACTAAAGTTAAAACAACGTTACGTTACGTTTCTTTAGAGAAAAATAAAATTAGTTGAACGTAACCACTGTGTATTCGATTAAGTGACCGTATCAAGTGTAGGGTTACTAACAATGCGGTGAAAAATGTAAACAAAAAAGTGAATCAAGTAGATCTATCCTATTCAGCATTTTTTAAAATCACACACCATTCAGCTTCAAAACCTTGTAATAGTAGTATAATAATTGGTATTTCGCGGCCATTTTGTTTGGTGGTTTGGTGGTTTTGTCGGTGGTTTCATTGTTTGCGCATGCGCAAGTTTGAAATTGACTTTCGCGGCCATTTTGTTTGGTGGTGCGGTGGTTCTGTCGGTGGTTCCATTGTCTACGCATGCGTACGTATATGTTTTGGCGGACAATTTTCAAAGTTTAACTCAACCAACATTGAGCGGGAAGACAATGGTATCGATTTCGCGCGTTAGCGTTCATATTTGGCGATTTCCCGCTTTTAGCGGTTATGTTTAACCATTGTTTAAAATCCAAGACAAAGGGTCATTGTTTAACTGGGTCTCCATTGATTATCAGTATTAATCTTTTTGCGATTGAAGTTGGCAGCCATTGTTTTACCGGCTAATATGAGTTATAATTTGACACCATATGACTCAAACAGGAGAATGTTTGATTCCTTTTGGGATGAGAATGGTAATATGTTACCCTGGAACGATAGTGAAGCTCGTTGTATATATTTGTGGGTTAAGGAGAGTCATCAGAAAATGGTAACTCTTTTAAGACAAACTAACAATTTTCAAACCATAGTTGATCAGTACAATAGCCATCAAGAGATTGAAGAATATCAGGATAGATGTAAATTCATTCCCTTTTTAACCGCATATACAGGACTTAAAGACGAGCCCATAGTACGAGAATAATCAACGTCCAAGACATTTTTTTTTTTGAATTGTCAATAGTGGTATATAACAAACCGAACAAATTGGATATTGTAAGTCTGTGCTTTAACAGTTGTCTAAAGTGTTTAAAAAATACAAAAAATGGCTCAAGCTCAGATACGTTTTTCTAACGAGTTGCAGACATATTTGAGAGGTTTTGGTTTTGAAAATGTCTCTTGGTCACCAATAAGAAGGGAAATTACATGCACACTTGATGACAAATTTGTCATAGTTGTGAAAGAGAGACAGCGACGCATTAAAATAATATTTAAAAAGGGTCACCAAAGTTTTCAATTACCATTTGATATTTTTGAAACTCTCTGTGATATGAAGGAAAGTGTTCAGTTATTGGCTTCATTCTTACACGGACAGTCGAAATGACAACTTCAAAACTATTAGAGTTTGAATATAGTTCTCCAAGCATGCTATTCTTTCAAGACAGACTTAAAACGTTCGACATGTGGCCACCTCAAATAGAACCAAACAAGTTCCAATTATCTTCAGCAGGATTTTATTATACTGGCAGAAATGACACAGTAGAGTGTTTTTCTTGCGGTTTGCGATTACATCAGTGGCAGAAAGGAGACGAGTCGTTGTTAGAACATAAAACACATTCTCCAAGTTGTTTATTTTTGAACATAATTGGACATCATGAAAACGACATTTCATGGCAGCATAAGGACACCCGATCTTCGTCCTCCAATGACTCATCCCGAGCACCATGGACGTGGACCGAACCTCTGGCGGGTTTTCAATATGGCGATATCCCCGGATGATCTGAAAATTCAAATTTGAATTTTTCCGTTAACATATGTAACTATAAAAGACATACAACACAGCACAAACATTCAGTGTTTCATCGACATTTGGTGTGATCATATCGCAGCAGAAAAACTTAACATGGATTGCAGTGAACTATCTCAAGATATTTATGAAAATGAACATTGTGACTCCAAAACGAATGTTATGGACACTACAGAGATTTATACTCCAGTTTCTACAAGTGTCGCGCTAATGAATTCATACTTTGACTTTGTATATGCGAAGGCACTGTGTGAGGTTATGGGTATGGTGACTAGACAACTTTGCTATGGTTGCCAGATGGATCTCCCATCTCAAAAAGATCACGATTGTATCATGGATACAGACCCTGATGATGATGAGTATAAAATAGAACGTTACTTTAGTGACATGCTAAACGCAGTTAATGAAAAAAATATACTACAAAGTTGGGAAGAAATTGTGCGCATTTCAAACATTTCCTCTGAAATGATTGATTTACACAAACATTTGCTAGAGAGCAATGACTATCTGCAGATAATGAAAACCGAGCGGTGGTGTGAAAAAATGAAAAGAATGGTGTTGACAATCAATCGCATTGAAGATCGACTGTTTCGTCCATCACGTTGAGCAAAAGAATATTTACAACACAACAAAATGGACATATTATGCAATGTTGTATGTGTTTTACTGCATTTTTCTTCAAAAAAAAAGAATTGATGAGAAATTAAGAACTCTGGTATTGTGTGGCGTAAAATGATTTGTTATATTTATTACTTCACGAATTTCCTTTTTGCATGTTTCAAATAAATATTTAATTCACTTTATGTACATGTATGTCATTGTATGTACATGCTTGTATGATCATATGCTGACTTATTTTATACATGTTTAGTTTCAAATAAATGTATTTATATCTATACATGTTTTCATTTCCTTGCTTTAGTTTAATTAACAACCCATGTGTCCCATAATATAAACTACTAACAACGATGATCATGTTTAATCATGGAAAAAACGCAGAAGGAACATATCCTATCACAATATTATTTCGATTCTAAAAACGCAGGCAGCTTTTTGGGTGCAAAAAAGTTACACAGGATATTAAACCAAAACTATCCAAGAGTATTTACTACTTATTTCATACAGAAATGGCTCAACAATCAAGATTCGTATGCCATTCAACGTCAGGCGAGACATACATATAAAAGACCACGTGTTGAAGTGGCGGGTATGAACGATCAGGGTGATATGGATTTAATGGCAGTTGATAACATTGCTAAATACAATGATGGAGTTAAATACCTACTCATTGTTATAGATATATTTTCACGTTTTCTATCCGTTCGACCCTTAGTTAATAAAAAATCTAACACGGTATTGTTAGCAATCAAGGATATTCTTAGTGTTCATAAGTTTAAAAAGTTAAGAACGGACCGAGGTTCTGAATTTATCAATCGTGAATTAAAAGCGTTTATGCAAAAGAAGAGAGTTTACTTGTTTAATACACAAAGCACCGCTAAAGCAAACTATGCAGAGCGAGTCATTCGTACCCTTCGTGGTATGATATTTAGAATGTTAAGATATCAGCGAAATTATAGATATATAGATCACCTTCAAGATATTGTAAATAGTTACAATAATTCCCCTCATCGGAGTTTGGATGGATTAGCACCAAGTGATGTTACAAAGAAAAACGAGACACAACTTTGGAGTAAAATGTATCTAAAACCTAAAAAATTCCCCAAAACGCCTCCTCGCTTTAAATATAAAATTGGTGATTTGGTTAGATTAAGTTACACGAAACATCCCTTTAGAAGAGCTTATCAACAACAATATACTACAGAAGTTTTTAAAATAAAGAGCAAGATTTTCAAACAAGGTTTTCCATTGTATAAGATCATAGACTTGAATAAAGAACCAATATCAGGTTATGTGAATCAAAATGAAATAATTCCTGTTGATAAAGATGCAGACAGTCTTTGGTATGTTGATAAAGTTTTAAAAAAGAGAAAAGTCAAAGGGAAATTAGAGTATTTTGTTCGATGGGAAGGATTTCCAAAATCATTTGATAGCTGGATTGATGCAGATCAAGTTCAAGAACAATAATAATGGAACGATATGTGTTTGTGAGAGACAGTGAAAGTAATCACATCTTCACCGAGAACAAACCCTATAACTTCAAAGTGCAGTTAAAATTACCTCTATCTTTTAATGGTTACTGGAAGGTTGCTTTGTGTGAAATAAGTATAAAAACTGATCCTAAAGCAAGAAGAAAAACTGTAGATAATACCTTATTTATTTACTCAAACGTTTGCAAAGAAAGCGTTGTTGACGGAGGTGAACGTCCCTTATTGAGAAGAATAGAGAAAAACGAAGAAAATGGTTGGAATTATGTGTTAGAATCTCCTTTTTATTTACCCTTAAACCGATCAGAATTCCAAGAGATTGATTTCAGTATAAAAACTGTGGAAAACGAGTATGCTTCATTCGTAAGTTCACCAGTGCATCTCACACTTCATTTTAAGCGATATCCATTTTACCCCAAATATGAATCAATCTAAGTTGTATGTACCGAACCCACAAATGTGGATAGACTATTTCAAAAATAACAAACCTCAAGTTGGGAGGGGATTTGCCATTCCACACAAGTCGAAGATGGGAAGTAATGGTATGACAATCAGCACAGTTTCCCCATCGGAACAGACAGTAAACCAGGCGAAAAGTGAGCTGAAACGAGATGGTTTAAATACTTCAGAAATGTCAACCCTTGTTCATAAATTATCCAAACCTTCAGAAGTAACACATCGTGTAAACAGCGCGAGAAAAAAACAGTTCAGAAACAGGAGTAAACAAACTAAACCGAAAAAAGGACAGAAGTCTACAAGAAAAAATAAACAAACTGAAAATAAACCTGTAAAAAACAATCAAAAATCAAGAAAAGGTGTAAAAGCAAGCAAAAAAGTGGACAATAAATGGAAAATTGATAAGAAAGCGAGAAATAATTCGAAGAAATCTATAACAACGTGGGATATATTTGGTTCATAAAATGCCTTATTTCACAAAAGACGGATTTTCTGAAGGTGTTCCGAATGAATTACTACTATTTGACTTACCTCCTACACAAGTTGCGGTGAATGATGTCCATTATCAAGAGATTCGTCCAATATCCCAAGTGTCGGATGATACTCCCATTGAGTTTCAAATCAGTGGTCAGAATTCGATGGACTATCTCGATCTGAAAGATACACAGTTATGTGTGAAACTAAAAGTAACTAATCCAGATGGATCTAACTTAAAATCGGGTGAGAAGGTGGGACCTGTGAATTTGTTCTTGCAGGCATTATTTTCAATTATAGAAGTGACTCTACAAAACAAGGCGGTTATATCATCTAATTACAATCCATATATAGCCATGTTTAATACTTTACTATGTAATGGAAAAGATGCTTCATTTTCTCAATTGTCTTCTCAACTATTCATAAAAGATGACAATGATCACCCAGAAGACTGTGATCCTAGTGGAGCAAACAATGGATTGTTTTTACGGGCAAAATATATAACAAAATCAAAAACTTTAGAGTTGCAAGGGCCTATATATCACAGTTTATTTACTATTAAACGGTACCTGTTAAACCAAGTGGATGTTAATGTGAAGTTGTATCGTAGTTCTCCAGCATTCTGTCTAAGTTCTGGCGAGACATCCCCAAGCTATAAAGTAAACATTACAGATAGTTATCTTTTAATAAAAAAAGTTAGAGTCAATCCAGCTCTCATTGTTGCTCACTCTGAGATGTTAAAGATCAACACAGCAAAGTATCCATTTGATAGACTTGAATGTCGGTTACAAACCATTGCTGCAGGTAGTACGGTGTTTACGTGGGATAACTTATTTCAAGGACAAAAACCAAATACAATTGTCGTAGCCTTTGTCAGATCAGCAGCAATTTCGGGAGATTATAAATCAAATCCATTTCATTTCCTAAACTGTGACATTAGGAGTATTTGCCTTTATGCTGATGGGGTTCCAGTGTGGGGTAATCCACTAAAAACAAATTTTAATAATTTAAATGGAGAAAGTTTTATGAGAGTATACGCAAATATGTTTCTAACAAATGGAATGTGGAATAAAGATGCTGGACTTGATATAAACAGAGAAGACTTTGCACGCACATCCTGTATTTTTACATTTCAATTAGAGCCAAAGTTTTCTGATGAAGCATTTCTATCTCTAATAAAAACAGGAAATGTGCGATTAGAGGTTCAATTTGGAACGGCTTTATCTACCGCAACAAGCTGTATTGTGTATAATAGTTCTCCTGGATTTTTTCAAATTAACGCTCAGAGAGACATAATAACAGAATGAATACATCACAGCTTCAGTGTTGTATAGACTGTGATCCAATGTTGCAAAAAACAATTTTGGGGGTGTTTGCGGCTGATCAACTACCAAACGACTTGGTATTTCCATGTGGTTTTATTGCCAATACAGACAATCATTTCATGGAAGGAAGACATTGGTGTACATTTTACTTCCCAAATTCAACCACTATCGAATATTTTGACAGTTATGGGAAACCAATTGACTATTTTAACACTTATTTTCTGAAATATGCTTCTTATTTTTCAACTGTTATCACAAATTCGAGACAGCTACAGAGTAATTACAGTGATGTTTGTGGGATGTATTGTTTGTTTTTCTTACTACAACGAACAAATGGTGTATCTTTTTATGACATTGTACATAGTTTTTTCAATGATTATGACTGTAATGATTTACTTGTATATAACTTCGTTAGAAATATGTTTCCATATTGTTCGCAAAATGGTTGTTTCAAAAACCAAACATGTAGATCACTAATAAAGTAGTGTATTTAAATGGTTTTTGTTTGTATTCTATTTATTGTGTTCTCTGTTATCAACAAGTGTAGATCATGTTGGATGCATTAATTAAATTTGAATGCCCTGCCACTTGTATTGTGGCAGGAACAAGTGGAAGTGGAAAGTCAACCTTTCTATTTGAGTTGTTTAAAAATGCAAACTCTATGTTTACCATGATTCCGAAAAAGATTATATATTGTTATTCTACCTATCAATCCTTATTTGATGATATGAAAGAACATGTGGAAAATATTGAATTTTTTGAAGGTTTACCAACTAAAGACGATATGGACATGTGGACTATGGAAACTGACTTCAAAATATTAGTGATTGATGATTTAGCACAAAAAGCTTCACAAAGTGTAGATATTGTCAACTTATTCACCATTTATAGTCATCACCATAATTTTTCAGTCTTTTTCGTAGTGCAAAATTTATTTACAGGAGGAAAATATTTTCGAACTATTAGTCTAAACAGTCATTATTTTGTGTTGTTTAACAATCAGAGAGATAAATTACAAATTCAAGCATTAGCCAAACAAATGTTTCCCGGTGAAACGCATTATTTTATGGATGCCTATAGAAAAGCCACAAACAAGAAATATAGTTACCTTCTGGTGGATGTAAGTCCACATTCTAACCCGTTATATAAACTTCGTACAGACATCTTTCCACATCAAAGCCCCATTGTATTTCTACCTGAAAAGGAGAAAAATGGAAGATAAACTACAGAAGGAGAGACATTTTTTAAAATTTATGATCAACACCAATGAAAAACAACAAAAAATGTTGATAAAAAACTTAACAAAATCTCAATTGGCTGCACTTATAGAGGTGATTTACAATGCTATCAGGGGAAATCTTGTCATTCCAGAAAAGGATAAAAAGAACTTGAAACGATATAGACATGTCATACGTAAAGTAATATCCAAAAGACTCTCTCAAAAAAGGAGGAAAGCCATTCTGTTAAAATATTTCAAACAGTTTTTAGCGTTAATTAAACCCAGTGAATCATGGCTCAAGAATTAGTGTTAATTCCTAAATCAAAGTATGAATACTTACTCTCTAAATGTGATGGAAGTTTACAAAACAGTCAACCTTCTCAAAACAATAACATGGTATTACAACAAAATGGTAAGAATTCACAGAAAAGGTTGACTCAAAATGGCGGGAAGTTACAGAAAAAATCAATTCAAAATGACGGAAATTTACAGAAAAGACTAGTCGTGAAACGTTTAAACAAGTTTTTTGAAAAACCTAAAAAAAATAAGAAAAAAAATGAGAATCTCAAAGAAATAAAGTCAAAACAAAACAAAAGGGGAAACACAAAGATAATTAACAAATTGAAATGGATTCCCTATAGTATTTGAAATTCAAATGTTTAAAATTCAAATGTTTGGCGAACTTTTTTCCCGCCAAATTCACATTTTGGTGGAATATTTTCCCACCAAAACATTTGACAAACTAGTTCATTTACTATTGAGTTTCCGAGTTAGTAACATTCTTTAAGTTTTTACAGAAGGAAGAAATTGATACTTTTGAACCTGAAAAAATACCAGAGGATGGATCTAAGGGGTATATTCTAGAAGTAGATCTAGAATATCCAAAACATTTACATGACAGTCATAACGACTACCCATTAGCTCCGGAACGTAAATTCACACCCAATGAAAAATTATCTCCTTATGCTCAACATGTGTTGAAACATTTACACAACAGTGAGGAACTTCCACCCAGAGCAAAGGTGGAAAAATTACTCACCACTTTAGAAAACAAACAGAATTATGTACTTCACTATCGCAACCTGCAACTGTATCTCCAACTCGGTCTAAAATTGAAAAAAATACATAAAGTATTAGAGTTCCAACAAGAGGCTTTCATGAAACCCTACGTTGAGTTCAACACCAAAATGCGACAACAAGCCAAGACTGCTTACGAGAAGAACTTCTTCAAACTCATGAACAACTCGGTCTTCGGTAAGGTTGTTGTTGTTGTTTTTTGTTTTTTTGGGGGGTTCGTGTTAATTATAACATTGTTATCATTTTTGTATGATCTGCCCGTATGTAATTTATACAATTTATTTATTGTCACTTCCATACCACTAATACTTATCTACAAAAACAACTGTTCAATAATTGTCAGGCGTAGTTTCACTTTTTGGTATTCCATTCATCTTCAATCAAACGCTTACAAGTGCTCATGTACAATTAGGAACCTAAAGTAAAACTGACCAAAACTAACTACCGGCAAGTAAAAAGTGTATTTTTCGGTCCCATTTTCATATCCCTCATCCAAAACACAGGTATCTAAGATAACGACGGATACCATCATAAAAACATATATTGAGCAGTTCAGAGTAAAGATTAACATGATGAAAAGTTACTTACCAAAAATTTTGTTTACTTTCAGGAAAAACCATGGAAAATCTTCGGAAGCATCGGTCCGTAGAACTTGTTCATACAGAAAAACGACTACAGAAGGTGTCATCCAAACCCACTTATAAGATGCACCGGATTTTTTCTGAAGACCTTGTTGGTGTTGAATTAAGTCGCAAAAATTAAATAAAATTAAATTAAATAAACCAATTTTTGTTGGAATGAGTATCCTTGATTTGTCAAAATATACCATGTACGATTTTTATTATAATCATTTGAAAAATGTGTATGGTAGCAACGTTGAGCTAGAATTAACGGACACAGATTCATTTTTAGTATCATGTACAACACCGGACATTTTCCAAGATATGTTGGCCTATTCACATTTGTTTGACACTTCAGATTTCCCTAAAGATCATTTTTTATATAGTGACTTCAACAAAAAAGTAATGGGAAAAATGAAAAGTGAAACAAATGAGAAATGTATTAGTGAATATTGCGGTTTGCGATCGAAAATGTATGCATTTAAGTGTGATGATATAGACGAGAAAAGAGCAAAAGGGATATCAAAAGCGGTTGTTAAAAAATCATTGACTCTTAATGATTATAAACATGTATTATTTAATAATTCTCAAATGCACTCAACAATGCATTCATTAAGTCATAACCATAAAATTTATCTGGAAACAATCAGCAAAGTAGGATTATCTAGTTTTGATGACAAAAGATTTTTATTAGAAGATGGAATTAAATCATATGCTTATGGACATTATAAGATACAAGAGATATAATTTCTATGTTTTATACCAAATTACATCTAATTTCATGTAATTTCATGTGATGTTATCTACTGCTCTACTGTTAAAATGTAACCTAAAATAAATAAAAAAAAAATAAAAAAAAATGTATGATCTTTGTTAAACAAATTGTTTGAATTAAATTATAATCAACTTTATTTGTATTTGCATTGTATTGTATTTATAAGAAAATAAATATTAAAATCTTGTCTGATATTTTATTTATTGATACAACATACCGGAATGGTATAAAATAGCTCGTCAGACATGTCCTCAACTTATAAATCTCAATTTGGTCTTGTTAAATTTTAAAATATTGTATTAATGGAATGAAATAGTTATACACAAAAATAAATAATAAAAAACATTCACGTTTTCATTACAATAAGATCGAACACATTTTAACATTTCTGTAGGGTTGATTTAATGAAATGTAAACGATACATCATACCTTTAAGGTATGAGGTTATTTGATAAAGAAATTGTGTGAATCCTTTACCGATTTAATAAAAATAGTGAAACTCAAAAGAAGCTAAGAGAGGACAAAACTGTTATATCTTCAAAACCTACTTTTGGTGGTCAAAATAAAAGATTATTTAGTAAGTTGTTTGAAAAACTTTCATGTCATTGTAAGGTTCAACGGAGGTGTTCATAATGATAAACAGAGTCCAGTGAATCGAGCGCTGGCATTTGACAATGGTTTAATAAGTGATTTATTGTGATAGCTCACCACAGTGTAAGAGCTTTAGTCACCCTGAATGATAAACTAGATATATGATAACGACAATCTCGTCTTTTGAGCCATCAGCAGCTCATTTAACTGTCTTCACTTTTAAGTTATTACAATGGGTACGTCGGAGAGTAATTGAGTGGCTATTAGATATGGTGTTGTTGTACGAATTGACACTAAACGGTCAGGTTTTAGTCATTCAATTTCTTGAAATCACTTTCGATCACGCGATGGCTGGGTTCTGATGAACTTTTGTTTGTCAATGACCTGTGATCTTACATATAAAAGAATCCGTTTGATCACATATAAAGATGGTGGAGGTTATGATAAGTCCATCGTCTGATGAGGGAAAACAATACCATTAAATAGATCCTAGGTCGATGACCCTATGTTAGAAACGTTGGATGAGTTGTCCTTTGACATACAATACACTGATGTGGTTAGTGTGACAATGCTATTGTTTATATCCCTTCTATTGAAATGAATACTGTTAATCAATGGAGACCCAGTTAAACAATGACCCTTTGTCTTGGATTTCAAACAATGGTTAAATATGGCCGCTAACGCGGGAAACCGCCAAAGATGGCCGCGAGAGTCAATTTCAAACGCACATCCAATCAAAAGACACATGCTAAATTTATAAGTTTAATGATGTATATTAATGTGTGATCAGTTCGTCCTCCACCTCCTTGTCTGTCTGGAGCGTACATCTGACAGGTTCCAATTGCCCTATCCACCTAATGTACAGTAGCAATACTGAATTTTATCACCACACTTGCTAAAATGTATAACAATGTTGTTAAATTAGATGAGTTTGACTTGTAATTGCTGAAAGTATAGCTTTCATATCAAATATCTGCTGTATGTTTTAAATTAGAGTATGTCTTGCTATACCTATTTCAGGGACTAGAATTTGTCATCAATGCCATCGCGGATAAAATCATTTGCAAGTGAATAATTGCTTTTTTTTCTAGAACGGGCATAAGTACAATTTTCAATGTTCGTTGAATGCACAAGACTATAGGTACTCACATTACAATAACATAGTTGTTAAATGTTTTTCTCAAGAAGCAAATATTACATGGAACAATTTGAACACCTGCTGAAGGAAAGTCATTTCCCCCTTTCTCCTCTTTAGCCAATATATCATTCGTCATAAATCTGTCAAAACCAGGGTACAAAATCAAGTACTAGTAATACGAAGGTTATTAAGGTACCTCTTTGTAAATTATTGGATCAACCAATCATGATTACAAGTAAACATTTAATATAAAGTATATAATACTGCAAAAGTTTCATGAAATCAAACCTGTGAAAAAGATGATGTTATAAATCTGTTTAATATCAATATGTACAGGATTGCTTGGTGACAGTTAATTAAACTATGTACAATAACAATGATTAATTACAAACTAGTTTAATAACATACAAAACAAAATATCGCATGGGGCTTTCTGATTCTAACCAAAGATTAAAACAACACAGTAATGACTAATATTGATCTCAAAAAGAGATTTTTAAAGAGGAAAATTATCATTATCTTCTCACACAAAGGAGTGTGTAATAAATCGAGCGTTGGACAACGGTTTAATTAGTGACCTACTGTGATAGATCACCTCATTGTACTAGATTTAGTTAGCCTGGATGATAAACTAAATGTATGATAACGATAATAGTGACAGTCCCGTCTTTTGGACTTTCAACACATCATTTAACCGACTTTTCACTTTAATGGTATTACAATGCGTCAATGACATGTGCTTTTTCACCTTAAATAATCAGAAGTTTGATCACTTAAAAAGATAGAGAGGGTTATAATTAGTACATCGTGTGATAAGGGGATAACAATTAAAGGCAATACTATTAAACAAATGATGCGTTAATCATTGTTAGAAACTTTGGAGCGTTGTCCTTTGGCATACATAACCCTGATCTGATAAAGACGATAGTGCTATCTTCGTGTCGTACCATAAACTACATTGAAATGAATACTCTCAATCAAACAATGCACCCGTCAACATTCCGCGGACCTGCCTGTGATGGGACCCGCCAGATTCGTCAAAGATGACCGCGAGTTACCTTCTTTTACCCTATAACCTAGTGATAACTATGGGTTTTTTCCTTTGTAAAAATGGAAAACATTATTATTCTTTTGAACAGAGACATTATAAATCTTTGTGGTAATGAAAAAAACTGTATCTGCTGATGAACAAGGACAACAAACGTCTTTTCAAAGTTTTAAAATGAACATTTTGAAACCTTTGTCTTAAACTTTCTTCCAAAACATTCGTGTATGAATCGTTATTCTTTGAAACAAAGAAATCATATAAAATCATTAAAGGGAAAAAAAAACGTTGTAATTTTCCTAACTAGTGAGATCAAATTTTGTTTATTACTTGTAAAAGGGATTGAAAAAAAAACTTTTGAAAAATTTGATGATTGTAGAAAACAATAGTTATTATCATAACCTCTCAACTGTTAGGTCAGCTCAATATAACCTTTATCAATATTTTATGTAAAATGATCATGAGCCCCTTTTAAAAGGTATCAAGTACAATCATTATAACAATCGTGACCATTTCTATGATAAATGTTATTGTTAACATGTTAAGATTGTTCTCCCTATCGCTCCTTTTGGGAGTTGAATTGATATATAAAAATATTGTATTGATGGTGATAACGGAACTCATCTTGGCTAATGTTATGTTAACGGAAAAATGAGTATGGTTTTGCAAGGTGAAAAGTTCATATCACCGTTCATTAAATTTGAATGTCTTTCACTGTTAACAATGACCCTTTGTCTTGGATTTTAAACAATGGTTAAACATAACCGCTAAAAGCGGAAAATCGCCAAATATGAACGCTAACGCGCGAAATCGATACCATTGTCTTCCCGCTCAATGTTGGTTGAGTTAAACTTTGAAAATTGTCCGCCAAAACATATACGTACGCATGCGTAGACAATGGAACCACCGACAGAACCACCGCACCACCAAACAAAATGGCCGCGAAAGTCAATTTCAAACTTGCGCATGCGCAAACAATGAAACCACCGACAAAACCACCAAACCACCAAACAAAATGGCCGCGAAATACCAATTATTATACTACTTGTAATCTATACATATCTTATTCTAGTTTCTGCCGGTTTTCAAAAATCGAAACAAAACGTAGAAGGGCACGAAAGTAAATACTGGATTTTAATAATCTTTTTCGAGGTTGCGACATATATATAAGAGAAGAATATATTGGTTATGGTTTTTATATATAAAAGATATTTTAATTAAGAGGAAAACTAAGGTATGAATTTTGCCATTTGTACTCAAGCTTTGATCACGATTCTATTGTTGGGAGGCAAAATTGGTAAAACAACATATAGTTAGGTAGATTTTGGTAATCACGGGTTCACCCTATCAAACTACATGCTTGCATAAAATAATTTGTGATAAGAAATAAATTTACAAATAAACTGACTCATTAAGATTGATTTAGTATTGGCTATGTCCGCCTTGTAGTCTAGACATATCTGATTATAGTTTCTGCCGATTTTCAGAAATCGAAACAGAAAGTAGAAAAACACGGAAGTAAATACTGGCTCTTAATGGTTTGTTTCGAGGTTGCGACACAGTTATAAAGTAAGAAAATATTGGTTGTAGTTTTTTTATATATAAAGGATATTTTTTCTAGATGAAAATTGAGGTATGAATTTTACCATGTGTACTCAAGCTTTATTACTTGTACTGATAATTATTGCTAATTTTGGTTATAAACGAAAGTGAATACCTTCAACTGTTCAACTAAACTTATGTCTGCAGTGTAATGTATTGCTTGTGTGTATTTCAATGACATACAATCATACAAAATACACGATCTTGATAATAATTCGTTAATGATATGACAGGAAATATAGCACATGACGTAAATTATTTGTAACCGTATAGGGTTGACATTAAATTGTACGTACCGTTACCACCATGCAAAAATCAAATCTTATCAAGACACACGCGAATGAGTAAATCATTTTAAAGTCCTGGCTTTTGAAAGCGAACATACATTTCAAGAATTATATATACTCAGAAGGACAAGCCAGGGGCGGTTCCTGAATTTGACGTTAGAGGGGGCGTAACTTAGGGGCGTAACCTTTTGACTTGCACGTTCCCTCAAAACCGATTTTTTTTTCTGTTGAAAACGTTGTCATGGGGTTGGGGGTACTCCCCAAAGAAAATTTATCATCTGAAATGGTGCATTTTGGGCGTATTATATTACTTTTGGTGCATTTCATGAGTTCATAAACTAGTACGAATAAGCTAGAATGCACATCTGTCATCAACCATATCTGAGATGACTTGTGCTAATTACCATAATATTCTTCGAATAGATACCTTTGTATAGTAAATAATCCGATGTGCAGACATACACTCGATGAATAGTATATGTCGTTTATTACCGTATATTATTCCAAGAAATTAGTCTTGTGACGACTACATCAAATAGCGTGCGGTTAATGATAAAACATCTGGTTAAATATCGAAAGATAAACGTTTTCTTTGTATTGACTTTACATCAGCCATTGCAAAGACATGTATATCTATATCAAACTGCTAGAGGTAAAAAAATATTCGCTTGAATATTTTATGTACAGTCTTCCTATTATTACATTTCCCCCCAAAAAACATATTAAATTCGTCAGAACTAATGACGTGGGCATAAATCTGTCCATCACGCCTGATTAAAGGGATAGGTTTCAAAAGGCGCATGTTCAGCCTCACGGAATCACACATTGCCTTTATCTAAAACCTTTGTTTTGATAACAAATGAGCCCTCTTATATAAAGAAAATGGAAACACTATTGCAAAACTTGATAAAAAAGATTAAAATGGTGGAAAATGGCGATGTTTCTCAATTTGTTCATTCCTTGAAACAAAAACAAATGTGATTGCATATCTTATCCTAAAATTATTTGATCACATAGCAACGAGCGTGAAATAGAGTAGGATAAAACATTACAGTTAAATGTTTAGTGGGTTTCACACACCATATTGAATGTTTTTGTTGCAAAATGAAATAAATATCGCCTTAACTGCGCAATCTATAGTCTATCTATCAATTTCGAAAAAGATATGAAAACTAAACAGACAAACCGAAGATGTACAATAAGATCGATGATAAAGTGGCCCCATACTTCGTATGTGAAACCCTACACGTATGTGACATGTGAACGCTGGAGAAGTATGTGGCCCTAATGAACTAAAATAACAATTTATCGCAATTCATGATAAATGGCACGCCATTTGTTATATTCTGAACCTAGTCTTCAGCAAAAACGAGCACGTTTTAGTTCTGAGGTTGCCGTGCAATTCGCTTTAAGTAGTGTACGTTTGTTATATTCCCTTGGTCTGAAATTCAGTATTACAATATATTGCTCAAAAATATACACATAAAACGGCTTTAATATTTTCTGGCTTTTATTGTTTTTAATGTGCATGTAGTTTTCATTATTGTAATGAAAATCCGTGTTATTCCTTCGAATTTCAATATTTTTTAACAGCACGTCATTTAGCGAAACAGACACCTTAGATTGAAAGGAGTACAATGGACGGAAAACTCTCTCAAAGTAACAAGGAGCAACTGGAGTATTTTGTAGGTCTCGGTCCCCGTCGTTTTACCCTGCTTTACAGCATCACACGAGATGGTTGCTCATCAGATACGTTTCACCAAAGGTGTGACTACCAGGGTCCAACTGTCACCGTGTTATATAACCAACAAGGCTCCGTATACGGTGGTTACACATCGGCTAGTTGGTCAAGCAATGGCACAAACACAAGAGACGAAAAGGCATTTCTGTTTCAGCTCCAATATTCTGGTAGCAATAGGCCTAAAAAGTTTCCAATAACAAATACTGCATACAGTATATATTGTGAACCATCGTATGGTCCAATGTTTGGTGGATATACAGCGTATGACATGAACAGCTTTTCTGGAACCATCAACAAATCAGGGACGTATTACCAACTCAACGGAAGCTGTACCTATGGAGCGAATTACGCAATGTCAGGAGTATCATCATGGAACGAGATACACAACGGGAATTTGCAAGTTACTGAATTAGAAGTATACAGCGTCTGTGGTAATGACAAAACAATAAACATAGTACTTCATTCATGTATTAGTATATAAGAAAATAATCAATGTATCAGCTTTACATGGTATTAAATATCTCAGTATGTTTGTTATTTTATAATTTGTTTTCCGAATAAATATGACTTCGTTTAGTTATTATTTTAGTTCAGCCATCTACTAGAAGTGCATCGACAGGAACTGACGACAAGGAGTTCGTAGCGTGGGGAAAGCATCCAGAGTTTGGCGATGAGGTATTGAAACAGCAATAGCAACATGCATTCTAAGAGAAATTCGACTTTACAAAATGTTATATTGTAATGCTTAATGGTTAGAGAAACGCATACATGTTATATTGTGATCAAAGTTATAATGCTGTCGCAAATACATAATACTTTGTTTGAAACACGACGGAATCATATCATGGCACATTAATAACATTTTTGAAACGATAGTGTCCGTTCTGACAGTTTCCAATGAAACAAAATGGCGTCATACAGTAAAAAACATGCATAGGGAAAAAACTATTATGTTATAGTATGTATCTTTATAAAAATTCTCGTTTGTGTTGTCAATTTAGGTGTATTTTGTAATTTTGCTGATGTTCCTGATTAACTTCCAAATTGTGTTGAATTTTACATTAACTTCATTCTCTATGATATGTTTGGTTCAAAATGACTAAATAGTAGTTGTCAGATTGAAGATACTCAACGATCGTCTTTCTTTACATGTGACAAATATTTCAGTTGCTTATACTACTCTGTTTCTTGATTAATTTATTATAGCTGCGACAAGAACTTTTACAAGAAATCGCTTCAATGCAGCCATACTCGGAACTAAAACTGCAGGAATACAGAGTCTTGCTAATCGGTCCTGTCGGAGCTGGAAAGTCTAGCTTTGTAAACACTGTGTGCTCCGCATTTAAAGGCAGAATTGTTCAGAGAGCAAGCTGCGGAGAGGAACAACATAGCTTTACTAAATCTGTATGTGCTGCTTTTGATTTACCATACATGTATATTGTAATAAGTGTGTGCCAAAAATTCAACCACTATTAAGCAATGAGCCAATACCAGTGCATTACTTTTAGCATAATTGATTTTGCTTTTTATAAAAATGAATGCCAAGACATACAAGTCACATGAAATATAATGCATACCAAAAACGTTATTTAAGCAAAATGATTAGCATCAGTTTATATTATTTATGTCTCGTGCGCATTCGCTTAGCATCAATTAACCGTATCAATCTTACATTTGACAGTACCAAGCATATAATGTGAAGACGAAGAAGAATGCATCTCTCCATTTCCGCCTGTGTGACACTCGCGGTCTGGAGCCAGATCTCGGGATCAACATTAAAGAGTTTGACTACCTTGTGAACGGTCACGTGCCCGAGAAATACGAGGTACTGTAATTCTATTGAAGTTCGATGCTTAAAATTTTTGCCGACAGGGGAAGGTCGGCTGCGAGAAATATATCTGCTGATATTTTTTTTGAGTCGATAAATGAGTGTAATTCTTGTTCAGCTCGAACATACTTTTAATATTTAATAAAACATTGCATGTACGTAAATCAAGGTGTTCGCAGTTTGAAATGGTTAATATAACGGAAACTACCAATTAGTCCAAATGTAACATTGACCCTGCTAAGAGGCACAATGTTCAAGTTATAACGTATCATTAGACAAAAAGAAAACTAACATAATTATACGTTACAGGAAGGAACAGGCTTACTCGTAGTTGGACTAGTTTATGTATACTTAAACTCACACTTTTTCCGATATTTAGAGGTTAATACACGGCGTAGCCAGGCCGTTGAGTGATAAATGGCCCGAGTGATTCATAATGGCCCGAGACGTAGTCAAGCACGTGGGCCAATTATCACTCAACGGCTGGCTACGCCGTGTATTAACCTCTAAATCACGACGGCCCAATGAACATATAAGGCCTGCCAGCATCCGAGAAACTTGAATATTCCTAATCTTCTTGCTTCCATTTTGATTTTACCACTATCTCATTAGTATGCAAGATGAGGTCAAGGGCATTTACGATATCACTCGAAAGCTTTTACGGAGACGATCGTTGATATCCGTAAATATTTTAGGACCCACCTGTCATTTACTATGTGTGCGTTTTCAGCTATTTAATACATGGCTACAGTCATGTTATATTTATTGATATTTTCCATAAATGCATTATTAAGTAGTCAAAGATTTATAATTCAAATTTTGTATTTGTTATACATTGTTTTTATAAAAATACAAAGTACTCAACGACTAGATACATATATCGTGTGGAAATGAAATTCGTTTCAGTTTAACGCGGAGGCTTCGATTTCATTGGAAGATAAAATGTTCGTAGTGAAACCATCGTTAGCAGAGAAGGTCCATTGTGTCGTTTTTGTCATCGATGCTTCAACTTTGAATAAACTCGACCCAGATGTGATGAAAAAAATGAAGGAGTTCGTCAAAATTACCGCAAGAGGAAGTAGGTTCAAATAATACGTAGTTTTATGCTTGTTTACTTCTGTAGACGTTTTTCGCTGAGGATTTGTAAAATATGTCAACTGCATTGTGTCCTGATAGCTTTTAAATTTAAAAGTTTTAATGTATTAATATTCTCCATCCGATCAAAATCTAAATATAAGCATTTTGATATACACGATTTAATTTTAATGTTAAAGATTGATACATAAATTGATTTAACTGTATGCACTGTTTACATATTTTTTATTCATAGACACAAAGCAGGCCTTACTTCTTACCAAGATCGATATTGCCGACAGCTGTGTGAAGGAAAGTCCTAAACACGCTTTTAAAAGTAGAAGGATACAAGATGTCGTTGTGACGGCTTCCAAAATGTTTGGCTTTCCGAGGTACAGCATTCTGCCTGTTAAGAATTATGAGGAGGAAGCGGAGATGCGAGAAGTTGTGGATATTTTGGCCCTTCTTGCTTTGCGCAAAATATTGCACTTCGCTGAGGATTATATGGATGGCATTTTGAACGACAGGGGCATAGGCGCGGAAAGTTTGCTCTATTCTGAGAGTGACGATTTGGCTCTTGAGTCTGAAGCTGCCTCGGAATCCGCTTAATTCAAAGCGGAGATATACTACTGTTTAAAATGGCCACATCATATAACCATTAATATGTAATTCAATGACATCGACCAAACAGCCATGACGTCAATAAACCAACTTCTAATAGACAGGTTTTAAGGCCACGGGGCTTGTCCCTGTAGTTTCCATGTGTGTTGTCATAAATACTGTGTATTTTTAAACTTAAATACGTGTAAATAACTGATGGGTAGAATGTAGGTCGATTTTGATCCAACCTAATCCGACTGTGAAGAATTAAAGGCATTCCACAGTACAGAAGTGGGTAGGGAAGGCAAAAGAAGTTTCAATAGTTTTATTTTAGTTGTGAAGAACGACCTTTTCCGGAAGTAAAACATAGTTTACATTCTTTGTGACATGGTTTTGGGTAGTAAGCAGTTGAATAATTGTTACAAAAGAAGATTTTATCAGATATTGGATCAAAAAGCATTCACATATTTTCGAAAAAATCTATCGACATTATAAATTTGTGTTTATGTCAAACGCCACAAGCTACCTAATAAGGAATGTCATGTGGGTTCTTGATGATAAATTTTCAAATAAAAAAGATATTCAATAAAATAATGAAAATAGTGGGTTAAATTTATTTCTGGTGACAAAAAAGCAAATATCGTTCTTAAAATATATGAAATCACTACAAAGCATCAAGACATTGTTGATTTTGTAGTTCTGACAATTTTGACATAAAAGCATTTCAATTTTAATATTAAAACATTTCCGAATTAAAATGTAAATGTTTTTTTTTTTCATCGGAACTCTGATAAAATTTCTTCCTTAACATTTGCTACACATGTTGCAATATATTATTTATGCTCGCTAAATATTGAACCTAAAGCTAAATGAAAATGTATTGTAAATAAGTAATAGGATAATAGAACTTTATTGAAACGATAAAAACATTACTTGTTATGCGACGTACCATTCTTGATTAACATTCCCTTTTCCTTTATTTAAAAATTATTTGCGCATTCTTTTTCGTAAAGCTTAGATGTCACTTTACCATTATGTCGAGAAGAATTGTTCATTGATTTAATAGGTGCATTCTCTCACCATTTGGTACTATGCAGGCTACATTGGCTACATAGGCTGCATGGTGCAGCCAACTTGTTCACTACACAGATTATACATCGCTATCTTAACTTACAAATGTGTGTATGGTATTTCACCAGAATGTGTTCAAAACCTTGTAGCTTGTAAGACGTGTAATTTTCATCTCAGAAATGAAAGCTGTGTAGATGTTCCATCAGTAGGAATAACTAAATATGAGAAGGACTCTTTCCGCTTTGAGGCTAGTCAGGTATGGAATAGCCTTCCAAAGGAATTAAGGTGCTCAAAAAACTAACCTGGAATTTAGAAGGCTGACGCGCACCTGGACAGGTCCCTCTTGTTAATGCTCAATGTGCAAATAAAACTTTATTGCTTTAAAAAAAGAAGCAGAAGACATTAAGAATTATAGTATGTTTTACTGAATAACTTTTATCCTTTGTCTTAACGGAAAAGTAGTTTTGTTTTGAGTGGGATGGCGTACACACACTGGACATTTTGAATAAAAATAACAAATAATCATAATAAATAACATGGGCTTATATATATTCATGATTGTTTCAAATTTATATAACATCTGTCGAACACATACAACTACTTATGAGTTTTTTCGGCAAGTATTATGTTTTAAATAGTTGTTATGACTTGACATTTTTAATTAACATTTGAACACAGTGGTAGGTGCTGATATTGTCAGGACAGTGGCCGGGTGTAGGTTTGGATGGTTAACTGTACATAGGAATTTCTCAAAGCGGCTCAACAATGCCTTTTTACGCTACTGTTTCTGACAATATCAGCAAAATCAAGTAGTATCTAAATTACATAATAAATATAATACCTCCTCTAATCCATACTTTCCCAAGGTTTTTCCTATCAAGCTAGATTAATTATGACTTTTTTACCATTTACACATGAATGTACCATGCTGTTATGCCGATGTATATAATGCTACTTACAATTTTTCTATTTCAATGTCTACGATTGTCCTTTAAGTTATACTTTTGAAAGAACTAACCATTTTACAGTCGTTTGTCAACTAGCGGAACCGTGCGCGTGTGGATTGCCCGTACAGCCGGGAAAACTTGTTGATGTTACCACTGTGTTCAATGCTCTAATCCAACTTACGTAATTGTATGCATGAATATAATAACCAACCGCTTGTTCCAATATTTGTTTTTTAACCTATATGCTTTTATTTCCAGGGCACATGCTCATTGATATGTTTTTGATATGTTATATACATGTATGTTTGTTATTTATGTTGTCGGAAAAAAGCTCATTGAGCTAATGTTTATTGTTAACATATACCAGACTTTTAAAAAAGAAGATTCTTGTATACTGTATCTTGTTTCTCTTGTAAGTGTAACGGTCCGCTGTAGGTGGCTGATTAGTGTAACGGTCCGCTGTAGGCGGCGGATGTGCGTTCATATTATAACACTCCGTTATAGACGGAAGTACGTTCAAAGTACGCATGTTAACTTGGTTGCTAATATGCAAATAAGCAAAGCCCGGACTCTGTGTGGATTGAGAATTTACTGTATATAAAGACCAGCGGACCCCTTCAGGGTCGAGCATGCTTTTATCTGAAGGGATCTGTTGGTGATTTTGGCTCGCACGTTACATAAGCTACATGGGCTACCTAGGCTGCATGTTGCAGCCTGTTTTTTCTACACAGGCTACATTGGCTACATAGGCTGCACGTTTCAGCATGTTTTACTACACAGGCTACATCGGCTACATAGGCTCAACGTTGCAGCATGTTTACTTACAGGCAACACAGGCTACATCGGATACATAGGCTGACTTCAAATACATCATAAGCTACATCATAGAAAAGCCATAAATCATAAAATCCGAGTGTCGAAGTTGTTGTGGCCGATGTCGATGTGGTAATGGTAGTGATAGTGGTAGTTGTTGTTGCTTTAAGAGTGATTACACCAACGTTTCGATCATTGTTCCATTCATTGGTACAGTGCATGTTTTTCCCTTTGAATGTGAAGTTGAAGCCTTTTTATGATTTTGAGAAAAGAAAACTGTATTGCAATAAGTTTGCAGAAAAATTGTAAAGATTAGGATAGAAATTCATTTCGGTAATCATGCAATCTTAATGTCCCACTCAAAATGGCAATTTATCCATGAACGCGCTTCACGGGATATGCAATTTTGAGCAGGGCATTCAAGATCGCATGAATACCTCCTTTAAATAAATCCGTTTTATATCGACGAAATATACAGTGTTATCTTAAATGTCTTATTTTATCAAAGGTGCATTAAATAGAACGTGAGTAAACATATAGGGCGCGTTAATCTCGTTTTACTTTCACTTGCGATTTTGGAAATTCACATTCAGTATTGTCTATGTCTGCCTTGTAATCATTCTAGTCTATGCTGATTTTCAGAAATCGAAGCAAAAAGAGAAGGACACGGAAGTGAATACTGAATTGTTATCATCTGTTTCGCGGTTGCGACACATTTAAAGAGTAAGAGTTTATACCTTTAAAGGATATTTTTATCCAGATGAATAGTAAATGTTCCGATGTGCAGACCTACACTTGATCGATAATGTATGTTTGTCCTTTATTACCGTCTAGTATTAAGCGACGACTCATCAAATAACGTGAGGTTTATAGCAAAACATCTGGTTGAATCGAAAGATAAAGTATCCTTTGTAATAACTTTACTCCAGCCATAACAAGAACAAGGATATTTATATCAAACTGCTAAAGGTAAAAAATATTCTCTAGTTTATTAATTAAAATTCAAAAAAATAAAATCAGCAGAACATATATTTTATTTATGCAAGAAGGAATTCACAATTTTTCATACTTAGACCCTGGAAACGCTTTTAATGTCACAATTCTGAAAAAAATGTAAAAAAACCCATATAGTTTGGTAGATTTGGGTAACCCCGGGTTCACCCTTTCAAACTACATGCTTGCATAAAATAGTATGTGATCATATATGAATTTACAAATAAATTGGCTCATTAAGATTGATTCGTAATCGTCTTTGTCCGCCTTGTAATCTGTACATATCTGATTATAGTTTCTGCCGATTTTCAGAAATCGAAACAGAAAGTAGAAGAACACAATAGTAATAGTAAATACTGGCTCTTAATGGTCTGTTTCGAGGTTGCAACACAGTTATAAAGTAAGAAAATATTGGTTGTAGTTTTTATATATAAAGGATAGTTTATCTAGATGAAAATTAAGGTATGAATTTAGCCATTTGTACACAAGGTTCGACCTTGTACTGCTGAAAATTGCTAACAATGCAGTGAAAATGTAAACAAAAAAGTAAATCAATTAAACCTATCCTTTTCAGCATGTGTTTGAAATCATACACCATTCAACTTCAAAACCTTGTAATCTATACATATCTTGTTCTAGTTTCTGCCGGCTTTCAAAAATCGAAACAAAACGTAGAAGGGCACTGAAGTAAATACTGGATCTAAATAAAACAATTCGAGGTTGCGACACATTTATAGAGTTAGAAAATATTGGTTACATTTTATGTATATAAAGGATATTTTAATCCAGAGGAAAATCAAGGTATGAACTTTGCCATTTGTACTCAAGCTTTGGTACTTGTACTGCTTAAAAGCTAATTTTGGATAAAAAATAAAAGTTAATTTCTGAAAATTAAACTTATGACTGCTGAGTATTGTATTGCTTGTGTGTATTTCAATGACATACAATCATGATGACACAAAATACACAATCTTGATCATTATTCGTTTATGATAAGATAAGAAATACAGCGCATGACGAAAATCATTTGTAATTGTATACGGGTGACATTCAATTGTACGTACGTTACACACGCGTATGTGTGAATCATCTTAAAAGTCCCTGCTTTTGAAATCGAATATATATTTTAAGAAAAATGTATACTAAGAAGGACAAGCCAGGGGCGTATCCAGGATTTGACGTCAGAGGGGGCGTAAATTAAGGGGCTTACCTGTCGGTTTGCACTTTCCCTTCAAACCGAAACTTATTTGGTTGAAAACCTTGGCAGGGGGTTTGCGGGTATTCTTAAAAGAAAACTTTAACAATTTATAGTCTGAAATGGTGCATTTCTGGCGTCTTTTTTCCTACATTGAAATACAAATGTATGTTTGTGCTTTATTACCGTATAGTTTCACGTGACGACTACATCAACAAGCGTGCAGTTTATGACAAAACATCTGGTTAAATATCGAAAGATACAGTATCCTTGGTAATTACTTTACTCAAGCCATTACAAAGACATGTTTAGTTATATCAAACTGCTAGAGGTAAAAATATTCACTTGTATATTTTATGTACATATTTCCTCAAATTGCATTTCCCAAAAACAGATTATAAATTCATCAGAACTAAGGACGTAAAGTACGTGGAGCGAATGGAAATAGTTTTGTCTATCAGGCCTAAGTTACGGGATAGGTCTCCGAAGGTATATGTTTAGCCTCACAGAATCACACATTGCGTGTATCTAAAACCTTTGTTTTGATAATAAATGAGCAGTATTATATAAAGCAAATAGAAACATTGCAGAACTTGATAAAAAAAAGATTAAGATGATGAAAATGGCAATGTTTTGCACTTTGTTCATACATTGAAACAAAAGCTAATCTGACCACATATATTATCATTAAACATATTTACCCACATATCAACGAGCGTGAAATATAGTAAGATAAAACAGTGCAGTTAAATGTTAAGTGGGTTTCACAGACCAAATTGAATGTTTTAGTTGCAAAATGACATAAACATTGCCTAAACTGACCAATAATGCTATTAATTTCGAAAAATATGTACAATAGGATCGTTGATAAAGTGGCCCAATACTTCGTTCGTTGATAAAGGGGCCACATACTTCGTATGTGAAACCCTACAAGTATGTAACATGTGAACGCTGGGGAAGTATGTGGCCACTATAAACTGAAATAACAATTTATCACAAATTCATGATAAATGGCACGCCTTTCGTTATATTCTGAACCTAATATTCAGCAAAAAAGAGCAAGTTTTAGTTCTGAGGCTGCCGTGTATTTCGCTTTAAGTTTGTCGTACGTTTGTTACATTCCTTTTGCTCCGAAATTTAGTGTTATAGTATATTGCTCCAAAAAATACATATATAACCGCTTTAATATTTTCTAGCTTTAATTGTTTTTAATGTGCACGTAGTTGTCATTATTGTTATGGAAATGCTTGTTATTCCTTCGAAATTCTTGTTTTCCCAACTATTTTTTCGCGCCTAAAATATGTTAAATTTCGTCATGTATTTCATGATTGAATTGATATGAAAACGTTATAGACATACTTTTTTAAAATGTAGTGGTTTATTTTGTTCATATGTATTGTTGCGTGCCCGAGCGACAATGTAACTTGGTAGTTGTTTTCTAAATGTATGACCGTTTTACTCGTTTGTTCTATGCCGTTTTAACTGAAGTCTTTAAATGAAAACCCGAGACCTAATCTGGTTCCCAGCGTACTCTGCACAACAAGAGTACAAATATAATAACCGATAATAAAATGGTAAGGGCAGGTAACCCAGGCTAGATATGGCCTCGGATATAATACGGGTTGTAAGAAAATAGTCCATCATGGCCGACCAAGAAGATGTTCAAACAACCAAGAGATATGTTAGACCAAAGACAGAATGAGGAGCGTAACTTTTACCACTTATTTGTGTGTAAGTGTTATTTTTATACTTATTGTATTTTATTAAAATATAAAAATGGTTTTAAAAGAGCCCTAATAAAAAAGCTAAATGGAAATGTCATTAATTCTTAGTGGGTGGGGTAAAGTCTTCTTCCATTTGAAAGATTCTAAGATATACATTTCATTTCATTAACTTGATTTTTTTAAAATTGAAATTTACAGTCTTTTAACCAAGGATGTATGGTTTATATGTCCGTGAGTGTTGGTATCGAACAGCTTAATGTAATGGCACAATTGATGCCTGTTCACTAATATAGCTCTTTAAATAAATTAGATCTTCATTCAAGTGGTTTAGCAAAATAAGTTTGAACGCATAAACCAGCACACATTTCTTTCAAGCTGGGAGTAAGATTACCATTATTGGTCCCAGTTTCAACTACATGGTTAAATCCTATGATATCCACCGGTGGTGGTGATGCAGAAACATTTAAAAAATGCTTACATTTTTACTGTGCCGCAGACATTTAAATTTTAATCTTATTGTCATTTTCAGAGAGCAGTATTGTACCAGTGGTGCAGCCGACTCGGAATTCCTGGCTTGTTCTAATGAAAAAAGGCGGATGAGGTAATGGTTGTGCTATTTTCGAAATTAGAACAATAATTTACCAATCAAGTATCCTATTGGTTTAAGCCCAAATGTACCTGCATGTTTGTACAATTAATCAACAAGGATTGATAGTATTATTATTAAAATATCAACATTGTAGTGGAATTTAAACATGATAACAATTTCATTTCATATTCTTAAATTAACCAGTAGTCCAGAGCTAAAAGCTGCTCTCTCACAGATTGACAGTTCTTTTTGGTCATTCTTCAAAAGCCCTCAATTGATATCAAAGGAGAAATAAAATTAAATGTACACAAATATATAGCTTAAAGCAATAGCAACAAATTATTGTCCACACAATTGAAATCTGTTCTATTATGCGTGACCTTATATGACTAAGTAGAAGGCATTTATACCAAATTTTCAATCTTGAATATGAAAGACTGTGATCTGATATTATATCAGCAGTCTAATATCACTGGTTTCCATACATTTGCACAATAATTGCCAATTGGCTTGTTAAAAGACAAAAATAAAAAGGTGGCAGAACAGTAAAACTGTGAGGATGCAGCTTTAAATTGGTGTTGCACTTAATATTTTGTGAATACTTTTCTGTTGTTGTACAGGCTTTTAATATAATTCCTATTATTTCTGTTGTATTTTATGTTTTCTATTTCAGGCACTGGAATCCGAATGAAATCAAAAATGCCATTGTATGAGGATTGACCTGCAATGCATGGAAATCATCTAACACAATTGCAACGCCTATCTTGGGGAAAAGAGTACAAGATGGAAACAAAGCGTTCAGTGAAACATCTTTTCTTCTCAAATATTTGATGGCTCAATACTGATGTGAAGTTGCAGATAAAAGTCATCTGTTGGCCCGTGATTATTAGATACACCCAGACACATATTTTAAAAGGGTTATATGGTAAAGAATTTATCTACGCTTAAAGTGGTTTTCCTATATTAAGGAGTAAAGATAACTACAAAAAAAAGAAACAGATGGCATTGGCAGACCAAATAAAGGAGAACCATTTTGTTCAGTTAAATTTTTAAGACTTTAGAAAAGCCTTTAATAGGGCACATCCTTGCAAATGCCGTATTGAAAACTGGGCTCTTTAAAATGTGAAAAGGTGAAAGTTGTCTAGAGGATAAGCCACAAATCCAAGGTTGTGGGTTCATCAAGCCCCTCCAAGATACTTTCTCATGACCTCAGGAAAAGGATGTCCGTACTTGTTTCTACTTTGGCAACAGACTTAAGAGTGCTTCCAGCTTGCATAGCAATCTGATTAGGCATAAAATAAGATACTAGCTGAATTGCAAACAGTTTTTCCATTTGTGTTGATTTGTTTTTCAGTTTGTTGGAACGTTTATTAGAAGTGATGAGCATTGCTTACCGCAACCAATATTTATTTTCTTTATTAAGTTGAATTTAACGAACACATAACATGACTTGTGATTTTACAGGTGCATGTTTATTTTGTTGATTGTATGGGTTTATTTTCTCAAATGATGTAATAAAAGTTATTCTGAATGTCCTTTTTTTGTTTGAAGAAAATGTATTGAGGCTTTGGTATAGCATAGTGTCATCATCATCATTGTTGTGTGCAAATAAAACATTCAAAACAATGTAATAAAAACCAAACCGTCAAGCCAAGTACTCAAAGAGGCACAAGGATATTGCTAAAGAGACCGGTAATATATTAAGACAAATAAAATGCATAGAAAGATCTATAGCTCTGACACATGGTAATGCTTTAGTCCTCTCATTGTGTGTTTATGGTTAAGACTGAGACTTACAGTATCTTTTATAATGAAGACTTAAATTTGTATGGCAACTAAAAGCCATATATATATATGGGGATTAAATGCCAGAAAGATTGTGAAGTCTCCCAAAATACTCAATGCACTTAAAAGGGCTTGGCACAGAAATAAAAGTAAAAATGGGAGCAAAAACTATATTATCATTAATTTTACATTGGATTACATACAGATGGCTCTGTTATTGCTTGACTAATATCAAAAATAAAATTAAGGGACATGTTGATCAAAATTGTAATTATTCTTGTTTGCATTTTATGGAGTTGGACATTTAAGAGTCATTGTGTGAAGAGTGATCTAAAGGCTAATTATTCGAAATAGATTAGGTATTAATGAAAAAAGGTCTGGTATACATTGCTGAAAAGCTTAGTAACAAGTTTAAATATTTGTTCAAAAAAATCAATTGAGTATCTTTATCAGTTACTGTTTTGGTGTTGTTGTTTTTAATAAAAAATGACAATTTACTCAAAGATATTGAGACTTATAATTATTAATTAAGACAAATAGAATGTGTAAAGAAACTTTTAATGAGTGGGTTTCTCCAAAGCCTAGGAGGTGAAGTGAAGCATGACCTGTCGTGAACAAATACTATTTGAAGACAAGTTCTGTCAACTTAGTGCACTAGTCAATTGTACCCGACCCCAGGTCCGGGGGTATACTGGGGTTAAACGAGGAAATGGGCCGTGTTTTTACCTATCAGGTGGCCCTGCAGTGCTGGGTGAATGCGGTGGTTTTGTCTTCGCTTAAAATATAGAGGATATGGGCCTTAACTAGAGTCCCTGTGGTGTGGGGGCATTTTGCAGGGATTTTACCATTTTATCATCAGCGCATGGCAGGGATTTTAGCCGGGGTTGGCTGTACTGAAAGTCAAAGTCCCCGCTATTCCCCGGACCGGGTGGGGGTGGCGTGGTTACAATTGACTGGTGCATAGCCACATGACCGTTGTATGGTACTATCAATTGAGCTTACTGGGTGACTACTCACCGCCCCACTCCAACCCCACACTGGCCACAGAACTGTTTAGACAAAAACATTCACTTTGCAGCCCAAACCCAATAATGCTGAAGTAAAGGCATGCATGGCTATCAGCTGGTAAAGCTGACTGGGTGCCAAGCTCACACCCACCCACAACCCACAAAACTCTGCACAATGCAATATTTTACAGAATAGTAATGCAAAGCATGGTGTGAAAAATAACACAAGCAAATTATGACTTAAAACTTACATTTCATAGGGTAATCGTATGGCTGTTGAGAAAATGCTGACATTTAGTCCATGCATGCATTTAATCCGATGTAATGATTCATGCATGCCATGAACCGTATGATCATTTCAATAACTGTCAAGTATATTTTCTGTGTGCTTATGATTTTTCTAGAGGAAACAAAGTGCTTCATGTATAAGGAAACATCTAAATATTCATAAAACGAACATTGTTTGAGGTAACAATAAATATTTTCTCTTCAACAAGCACATTTAATTTAACACAATCCATTTCCTTGTTGTTACAATGGGCCTTTTTACGCGGAGTGAAAACGGTTTTAATCGCCGGTAGCCGCATCGCACTTTCGTATATCCTTACTACTTTTTACGAGGTCTATCTCGAAGCTTGCCGGAGATGGCCGAGTTGTTACGATTGCACCGACATATGGTCGACGTTATATTCTATACACGCTCACGGTCTGACCACTGGAATCTATACACCCCCATTGAAATGTCGTAAAATATATAAAAATTTCTTTATTCACATTTTTTGAGATTTCAGATAATAATTAAGACAAAAGATGACAATTTTAAATAAAATAAATACTTTGCAAGGAAATAAACAATTATATCTCACTGTTCCCAAGTTCGATCGACATTGGAATCTATACAGCTACACCGTAGGACAGACAATGGGCTCTTTTCAACTCCAACGTAGAACTAACATTGGACTGTATACAGCTTCATATTAAGACAGATATTGGAATCTAAACAGTTTCAAATTTGAGAGATCTTGGACTCAATACAGCCTCAAATTTGGACAAACATTGGACGTTATACAGCCTCAACTGAAGACAAACATTAGAATCTAAACAGCCTCAACTGAAGACAAACATTGGAATCTATACAGCCTCAACTGAAGACAAACATTAAAATCTATACAGCCTCAGCTTAAGACAAACATTGGAATCTATACAGCCTCAACTTAAGATAAACATTAGAATCTATACAGTCTTAACTGAAGACAAACATTAGAATCTATACAGCCTCAACTTAAGATAAACATTGGAATCTATGCAGCCTTAACTGAAAGCAAACATTGGAATCTATACAGCCTAAACTTAAGACAAACATTAGAATCCATACAGCCTGAACTTTAGACAAACATTAGAATCTATGCAGCCTCAAGGTAGCGACAAACATTGGAATCTATACAGCCTCAGCTTAAGACAAACATTGTAATCTATACAGCCTCAACTGAAGGCAAACATTCGAATCTATACAGTTTCAACTTTAGATAAACATTAGACTATACAGCCTCAACTCAAGGCAATCATTGGAATCTATACATCTTCAAGTTGGATCAAACATTGGTGTCTATACAGTCACAGTATTGTCTTGTACATATACAGCTTTAAAAAGTATTTAACAACAGCTTTGGTTCTTAATCTGTTTTATTGATCATATATAATGTATTATATAACATGAGGTACACTGAATGTAGCAATCACATGCAGGGAAACCCTTAGATATTTTGTAAGAAAAATGCTAAGTGTTGAGTTCTCTGTAGTCACTCTACATGTTTATGCATAAAGAACACATTTTACAACAAAGACTATATCTGTTTTATCTTGAAGGCTAGGAATGGACATGTACCCTATGACACCGATACAATAAAATCAAAATAACAACACATTAAATTCGTTAAAATGTTCGATAATATACGAATGGCTATTCAATGAAGAGTATAATAAATACAGTTTAAAATGGTTAAACTAAAATGACACATTTTGTCTTGTTTCGTACAGAAAAATGAAGAGAATGAAGGTACACATAGTGTCAACATAAATACATACTATCCCCAAATAAGAAATTGTTATGATAAAGGTTGGTTAGTCACCACTTAACCTCATAAAAATACATGTAGTTACAAGACACATTTCAAGTATGTGGATGAAACAAATGGAACACATCCAAGTTAACTGAAGACTCTGACTATGTCTGGATTTATCTTATCTAGCACTCTCAAAGAATATTTTTTTCATATCCATGTTTAATGGAATATCATTACTATTAATATAGATATTCATTATTGTAGTGCATACTTGTTATGTAAGTAAAATAAATCATGTTCAAATAACAAAGGAAACACACTCAGATTGTCAACTGTAGTGTGAACTTCATTTTTTCTTTACTTTCTATGTTAAGAGAACCTTTCTTTCTGTTCTTTGCCTGAAAAAATAAATAATAAAGATATCAATTAAAAGCATCCCCATTTATCAAAGATCAGCAGTTAGAATTTTTTTGGCAATCATGGGCATTTATTAGTTTATATGCAATACAGGAATAAATGTTGTTAGCAGAAAATTACAAGAATTTCACATGTATAAAAAACATTTTTGCACAAAGTTTAGTTGTAGAGGATCTTTTAGGATTATGATATAGTAATACTGGCAAATTGAAATTGGAATGCATGATACTTATTTCATGGCATGATTTAAAGTTTAACACAGTATTCACATATATAGAAGAAAACAAATACAACATACATATTATCGTTCTTCAATGCTGCAAGCAAATCCTTATTCGCCACCTCTCGAACACCATTTTGTCACGAGTACATACTGCAATTAAATCATAATATAAAAGAAAATTCTATGAAAAATCTTTCTTTTGTTAATCACCTTGAAAATATCAAAGTCTTAAAACCTATTGTGCAAATATTAAGTACAAAAGTATGCTTTATATGGATGGCCTGTACGATAGTATTAGGCAAAATATATTAAAACATACTTTGTGGTTTGCTTTACTGTCATGATATTATTTCAAAGTCTGAAGCAGCTAAATATTCCTAAATATCCAATAAAGAAAAAAGTCCAATTTTAGGATCACAATACACATAATATCATATTGGAAAATCATGATAAAAAAGGAGGTGTTTTAAACATTTCTTGTTAACATTACCAGACTATAAGACTGATACTCTTTCCTGCCTTCCCTCATCATATTGCTCTCAACAACCTGCATAACCTGAAATTATATTTGAATAATGCAATACTTGATAACTTTGTCATTATCAACTTTGACTGTAAGTCTTGGTATAAAACCTTTCAGTTCCCACAGTCTTTGATATTCTTCAAGATAATATTACAAACAGAAAAGGAAAATCTTTACTGTGCATGATATCTGATCTGCTTTCATTGCCACAATTGATGAAAATAAAATTTGGACAAATGGGAGCAATTCTCTCAATTAGAATCTGACATTGCTTTAAGAATGTTATGCACCAGTCATTTGTAACCATGCCCCGACCCAATCCAGGGATACATGTTGTCAGGGAAATGGGCCATGTTTTTAACTTCCAGATGGCTTGGCAGTGCCGGGTGAATAGTGTGGTTTTATCTTCGCGCAAAATATAGCTGGAATGGACCTTACCTAAGGTTCCCTTGATGTGGGAGCATTTGATTTGGTTTGGCCATTAGTTCTTCGCTGCAGGGCGGAATTTTACCTTGGATAGGCTGGGCCGAAAGTTAAAGTCCCCACTACTCCCCAGACCTGGGTTGTGGTTACAATTAACTGCAATAGTGACTTCAACTTTGAAGAAGGTTTGTGGGTCTAACACTTGACAAAGTACCATTATGAACCAAACATACATAAAATAACATTCAAATATTCGTCTTCGATATTTCAAACGTCAAAGTAAAATCATATATCTTTTACTGTTAGCATACTTGATCCCAATCCTTTCGTACCACAGCGACACATCATGGTGACGGAGCACTTACAAAGTTGACTTGAGACTGTTTATCCATGTCGACATATTGGAAGTCCAAGTTATAATCCCTTAAAAGAGTTATTATACTAAAACGGGAGCTTAAGGTGCTATCCGGAAATAGAACTAGTTGAAATGGTCGCAGTCAACAGTTTCATGGTTTACTTTACGGAGAAAATTAAGGCTGTATATATTCCAATGGTCAGACTGTAAGCGTGTATAGAATATAACGTCGACCCCGACATATACTGCTTACTCAACGAAGATGAAAGTTTAAGTTTCTTTTTAAATAAAGTTGTTGAAATCAGTACTGTATCAAGGTCAAAATACTATAGGATTTACAGGAAATTATTCTCAGCATTACAGTGTTTAGTATACCATTTATGTTTGTATTAAACTGCTTAAGGGTAAATTTAGATGTCTTTCATTAGAAAAATGTCCGAAAAATTACGACTTTACTGAAAGGGCGCTTGAGCTGGAATGCCTTCCAAAAAAGAATGCTGAGTCGACCAAACCAGCAGTGCGTTCAGTAAGGCGAGCGTTTACAAAACGCTCGCAAACGTTTTGTTTTGTATCCCTGTTGCAACGCAGCGCATACACGTTAAGCGGGAAACCAAACAGCAAACGTTCGCCGCAAACATCTTTACTGAACGCGTTGCAGGCTCGAACTGCCAAAGGTCGACCCAAATTCTGGACGAATGAACTTAGAACTCTGTGACCTCGGTCGACCCAAATGACCTTTCTGAGAAAACCAAGATGGCGGCCATAGGAAATGTAAACAACCAAATAGTTTGAATTTAGCCTAATGGATAACTGGTATAAAACAATAAAATGTAAAAATTGACATACATACTGTGACAAATTTTGTAAAAGGGAACTTTGAAATTTGTTTTCTGTGCTTTTAATAAATTCCAGTATGGTGAGGAAGAGTATTAAAGTACAGTCCTAAACAGCAAAAGTTTTTACAGCGCAATAGCTGATTAAAAGGGAAAAAATTATTTTTAATCTTTGCATTACTTACTGTTTATATTTAATATTAAGATTTTAAAATACAAAACAATTGTAATGATACTAGCTGAAACCTTCATGAACTTAGTAAGACTGTCATGTGTATAACTACGGGAGATAAATAGAGACCAGGATATGTTTACTCTAAGATGTTTATTCACAAACTGCCAGGGAGACGCCTCTCGTCGAAAGAAGTTCGTGCAAGCTAGATATTATTGAAAATAATGTTTTAAATAAGACGCGCGAAATTTATGAGGGTTTGCTCTGCTACAGTTCATGTGTCTGAATTTATTCATTGTTCTCATATGTGCCTGACTAACTGTAAATGTTTCGTCTGTACAGTAGAGCGAGTCTCCAGTCAGTACTTTTCCTCAAATGACTCGCTGTCCAGAGAAAAAAGATTTACGGTGCTGTATATTTAATCCCCATGCAAGGATTGTGTAACTCAACTATTTTTTTACAGCACGTCAGTTAGCGAAACCGATACCTTAGATTGAAACGATTACAATGGATGGAAAACTCTCTCAAAGTGACAAGGAGCAACTGGAGGATTTCGTAGGTCTCGGTCCCCGTCGTTTTACCCTGCTTTACAGCATCACACGAGATGGTTGCTCATCAGCTACGTTCCACCAAAGGTGTGACTACCAGGGACCAACTGTCACCGTGTTATATAACCAACAAGGCTCCGTATACGGTGGTTACACCTCGGCTAGTTGGTCAAGTATTGGAACAACCACAAGAGACGACAAGGCGTTTCTGTTTCAGCTTCAATTTTCTGGTAGCAGTAGGCCAAATAAGTTTTCAATAACAAATACTGCATACAGTATATACTGCCATGCATCGAATGGTCCAGTGTTTGGTGGAAATGCAGGGTATGACCTTAATTGCTTTTCTGGAACCATAAATAAATCAGGGGCGTATTACCAACTGAACGGAGGCAATTCCTTTGGAACAAATTACTCCATGTCAGGAGTATCATCATGGAACGGGATACACAATGGGAATTTGCAAGTTACTGAATTAGAAGTATACAGCGTCTGTGGTGAGTATTAGAAACGACACAAAATAGACATAGTTCTATAATAATAATAATAATAATAATAATAATAACAAATCAATAATGAATTCATATATATACTCTGTTTATAGGTTATTTAACATTGTTCTGTGCAATACGGATATATATATTCGGACGAGTACACAGTTTGGAAAGTCAAGCTGTGTACGAGTCCAAATATATTCCGTATTGTACAGAACAATGTTAAATGACCTTTTTATTCTATACCTATAAATATTATCCCAAATACATTCTGTATTGTACAGAAAATGTTAAATAATGGTAATAATAATAATCTTAATAATAATTATATTATTATTTAAAAATATTATTATTATTATTATTATTATTATTATTATTATTATTATTATTAAGATTATTGTTATTAAGATTATTATTATTAATAGTGTTTAACATTTTCTGTACAATATTGATCCGATAATAACAGAAGATTTTTCGTAACGCTTTATCTAGAGCGCCTGTTGATCCGGATTTTCATTCGGAACCTTTTCACGGGTTTCAGTCTTTATCCTAGGTTTAGCATGGGACCTGTGAATCGTACGATACGGAAAAAATATGGGATTTTTTGTACGCGCGTGCGTCCCAATACGGAAATATATTGTACAGTCGCGTGGTTCAAAAGAGCGGCTACGATTGGACGTATTAGGTATAGAATAAAAACCGATATAGGAAATAAAATCTGATGTATCAGCTTAACATGGTATATAATATCTCAATATGTAATTTAATAGTTTGTATTCCGAAGAAATATTACTTCGTTTAGTTATTGTTTATTAAGTTCAGCCATCTACTACAAGCGCATCAACAGGAACTGACGACAAGGAGTGCGAAGCGTGGGGAAGGCATCCAGAGTTTGGCGATGAGGTATTGAAACATAAATAGTAACATGTATTCTAAATAAAATTCGAAATTAAAAATTGTTATAGTGTAATGCTTATTGATTAGAGAAACGCATATATGTCATATGTTGATATCATGCTGTCGCAAATATAGAGATAATTGTTTGAGACACGAAGAAATCATATCACGGCACATTGGTATTTTTTGAAAGAATATTTTCCGTACTGATAGTTTCAAAATGAAACAGACATAATTATGGCGACATATAGGGAAACAAACGTGCATAGGGAACGTTATGTTATGTATTAATATAAAATTCTGGTTTGTGTTGTATTTTTAGGTGTATTTTGTAAATTTGCTGATGTTCCCGATTAACTTTCAAAATGTGTTGAATTTTACATAAACTTACATAACTTCATTCTCTGATGTTTGATTCAAAATGGCTAAATAGTAGTTGTCAGATTGAAAATACTCAACGAACGTCTTTCTTAAGATCTGACAAATATGTTAGTTGTTAAATTCAATTCTACTCTGTTTCTTGTTTAAATTTTTGTAGCTGCGACAAGAACTTTTACAAGAAATCGCTTCAATGCAGCCATACTCGGAACTAAAACTCCAGGAATACAGAGTCTTGCTCATCGGCCCTGTCGGCGCTGGAAAGTCCAGCTTTGTAAACACTGTGTGCTCCGCGTTTAGAGGCAGAATTGTCCAGAGAGCGACCTGCGGAGACCAGCAACATAGCTTTACTAAATCTGTATGTGCTGCTTATGATTCACCGTGTATTGTTATAATTGTGTGGCAAATAATTAAAAGTTTTTTTTTATATCATTCCCACAACTTTTGCTGCATGAAACCAGCGCATCATTTTAAGCACATCCGTTTAAATGAGATTGACCATTTATAAAAAGCAAAGCCATGATGTACAAGTTACAACAAATACAATGCATACCAAAATTGTTATTTACTGAAATATTTAACATCGTTTTATTTAATCTATGTCTCGTGTGTATTCGCTAAGCGTCACCATTCATTAACCATCTTACATTTGACAGTATCAAGCATATAATGTGAAGACGCAGAAGAATGCACCTCTCCATTTCCGCCTGTGTGACACTCGCGGTCTGGAGCCAGATCTGGGGATCAACATGAAAGAGTTTGACTACCTTGTGAACGGTCACGTGCCCGAGAAATACGAGGTTCTATATTTCTTTTTCAGTCCGATGCTTAAAACTCGCATAATTGGCCAAAAATAGTAGAGGCTGCCTGAAAAGCCTATTATGTACTCTAAATATTTGATAAGTTTCTTTCACGTTGACGGTGAAAATTGTGTTCGTATACTATTCAGCATATAACGCATGCGTTTTTGATTACTGACATCATAGTGATGACATTATAATTAACAATATTAAAGAGACTAGCTCTTTTTTTTTGGTCCAAAAATAAGTTTTTCCGGTAATGCATCTGAGAACACTGGCATATAGCATAAAAAGTATTTTGGTTTTAACGTAGTTCGAACACACGCCGGTAAAGTCAAGAAAATATATTAAAAAAGCCGGCTAGTCCACATGGCCACCGTGGCTTTAACAAAGGTAGTGGATAATGTCAATCAACTAATCACGCAACACCACAGCCGTAACTAATTTTCAATCGCGTTACAAAACGCTTATGAAAATTGTGGTCATCAAAGATGATATTTGAGCAAATATCAACATTTGCTGAAGGCTTCCAGCTTTTGGTATTTTTGTTTCAACACTCCTTATGATGATTTGCCGAACTTTCAAACTTGCAAACAAATCAAGGTGTGAGATTCTTACTTGAACCCGCAAAAATGACATCGACCCAAGCAAACAAAACGAAGTGTGAAATTCTTACTCGGGACCGCCAAAATAACATCGAGCGGGGAGAAATATCGACCCTCAAGATATCGAGCCATCCGATCGAATTTTATATGAACTATATATATATATATATATATATATATATATATATATATATATATATATATATATATATATATATATATATATATATATATATGTTTAATAAGACACCAAGAAATATAACATAAATATACGTTACCGGAAGGAATCGGTTGACTTGGAGTTTGACTTGTTTATGTGTACTCAATCTCACACTTGTCCCGATATACGTCAATAATGGCAAAACTGAACATCGAAGCTCTGTCGGGGTCTGAATCGATTGACGAAGCACTCTTACTCCCAAATAAGAAGTACCACAATTAATACAATTGTTTTAATTGACTGAAAAGCATAAACAAATATAAAAAAAGTGATTATTATAAAGGTTACCGGGTTAAGTAAGAAAGAAAAGTACGGATCACACGGTATTTCCACCTTATGAAATGATTTAGTTTCAAATCGCACGTTTTCTTCCGATCGTGTTTGGAAAATGCTAATTCGTATTCCAACAGGTAAAAAACAAACACCCACGAAAAGTACAACGCAAAACGAAAGATTAGATACATCGCAATTGTTCTTATTTATCAACTTTCAAGTATTCAACGACTAAATACATATATCATTTGGAAATAAAATTCATTTCAGTTTAACGCGGAGTCTTCAATTTCATTGGAGGATAAAATGTTCGTAGTGAAACCATCGTTAGCAGAGAAGGTACATTGCGTCGTTTTTGTTCTCGATGCTTCAACTTTGGATAAACTCGACCCAGGTGTGATTATAAAAATGAAGGAGTTCGTCAAAATTACCGCAAGAGGAAGTAGGTTCAAATAATACGTAGTTTCTGCTTGTTTACTTCTGTAGACGTTTTTCACTGGGGATATGTAAAATATGTCAAATTCATTGTGTCTTGATTTTGATTTTGATTTTAAATTTAAAAGTTTTAATATATTAATATTCTCAATCCGATCAAAATCTAAATGTAAACATTTTGATATATACGATTTCATTTTGATGTCAAAGATTGACGCATGAATTTATTTAACTATCACTGTTTACAAATCCTTTATTCATAGACACAAAGCAAGCGTTACTTCTAACCAAGATCGATATTGCCGACAACTACGTGAAGGAAAGTCCTCAACACGCTTTAAGTAGTTTTGCGATACAAGATGTCGTGGTGAAGGCTTCGAACATGTTTGGCTTTCCGAGGTACAGTATTCTGCCTGTTAAGAATTATGAGGAGGAGGCGGAGATGCGAGAAGATGTGGATATCTTGGCCCTTCTTGCTTTGCGCAAAATATTGCACTTCGCTGAGGACTATATGGATGGCATTTTGAACGACAGGGGTTTTGGCGCGGAAAGTTTTCTCTATTCTGAGAGTGACGATTTGGCTCTTGAGACTGAAGCTGCCTCGGAATCCGCCTAATTCAAAGCCGAGAACATATTTGTGTTTAAGTTGGATACAACATTTAACCATTTCCTTTATTTAAATATTATTTGCACATTATTTTTGTTAAGATGTCACCTTATCATTATGTCGAGAAGAATTGTCTATTGTAAATTTAGTAGGTGCATTTTCTCATCATTTGGTACTAAGCAGGCTATATATTGGTTGCATGTTTCAGATAACTTGTTCACTACACAGATTAAACATCGCTATCTAAACTTACAAATGTGTGTATGGTATTTCACCAGAATATGTTCAAAAGCTTTTAAGACGTGTAATTTTCATCTCAGATATGAAAGCTGTGTATATGGTCCATCAGTAGGAATAACTAAATATGGAAAGAACTATATTTGCTTTGAGGCCAGTCAGTTATGGATCAGTCTTCCAAAGGAAATAAGGGTCTCCCAAAACTACCTGGAATATAGAAGGCTGATCCGCACCTGGACAGGTCCCTCTTGTTAATGCTCAATGTGCAAATACAACTTTATTGCTTTAAAACAAGAAGAATACATTGAGAATTATAGGATGCTTATCAATATCTTTAATCCTTTTGGAGGAGGAGTTTTGTGTACAGTGGCATGGCCAACACCAACTGGACAAGATAAGGCAATCAAATGCCAGAAAAGTTTTTAGCGGAAATTTTAAATAAAAAAAAAAAAAAAAATCAAATTAAATAAGATATATATATATATATATATATATATATATATATATATATATATATATATATATATATATATATATATATATATATATATGATTGTTTCAAATGTGTATAAAATCTGTCGAACACCCACAATTACTTGTGGGGGTTTTCGGTTCGGTGTTACAACTTGACATCTTCAATCAACTTTCTTACACATTGGTAGGTGCGAAAATTGTCTGGACAGTGGCCGGGCGGAGGTTTAGATGGCAAAGTGTAGCTAGAGATTTCCCTAATAGGGAACAACAATGCCTTTGTACGCTACTGTTTCTGGCAATATCAGCAAAATCTAGTAGTATCTAAATACATAATAAATATAATACCTCCTCTAAGCCATACTTTCCCATGGTTTTTCCTATCAAGCTAGATTAAATATAGCGTTTTACCATCTACACATGCATGTACCATGCTGTTATTCCGATGAATATAATGCTACTAACACTTTTTTTTCTATTTCAATGTCTACGATTGTCCTTTAAGTTATACTTTTGAAACAAACCACTTTACATTCGTATGTCAACTAGCGGAACCGTGCGCGTGTGCCGCGAAAAATTGTTGATGTTATCAATGTATTCAATGCTCTAATCCAACTTACTTTTTTAATTGTATGCATGAATATAATAACCAACCAATATTTTTACCTATACGCTTTTATTTCCAGGGCACAAGCTCATTGATGTGTTTTTGATATGTACTATAGGTTTGTTATTTATGTTCTCGGAAAATAGCTCATTAAGCTAATGTTTCTTGTTAACATATACCCGACTTTTAAGAAAGAAGATTCTTGTATCCTGTATCTTGTTTTTCTTGTAAGCTACATCGGCTACATAGGCTGCATGTTACAGCCTGTTTTTCTACACACGCTACATCGGATACATAGGCTGCACGTTCCAGCATGGTTAAATACACAGGCTACAAAAGCTGTGCGTGGTAGCGTTTTAACTACACAGGCTACATCGACTACATAGGCTGCATGTTACAGCCTGTTTTTTACACACGCTACATCGGATACATAGGCTGCACATTCCAGCCTGTTTTACTACACTGGCTAGAAAAGCTGTGCGTGGTAGCCTTTTAACTATACAGGCTACCCCGGCTACATAGGCCCAACATTGCAGCATGTTTACTTACTGACTACAAAGGCTACATAGGATACATTATCATAAGCTACATCCTAGAAAAGCCATGAATCATAAATTCCGGATGTACTTAATACGTATCAATGAACACCGACTTGTCTTATTTAGCTATCTTTCGCAATCATTTAACAATATTATGTATACTTCCTTATTGAACATTTTAGCGTGCGTGCATAACAACTTAAATTTAATAAAATAATTAAACTTATAAACATGTTGTTTTTCTTTTTTGTTGTCATAAAGTGAATATCAGCAGGAAGTCTTTTTCCTTCTCTAAAAAAAATAATATTTTTTTCAGTATGAACAACCAGCTTCAAGGGTTTGCATTATTCTGATGACAAATTAAGAATCTTTTGCTCTATTCTATCGCAGTGTTAGCAAATTGAACAATATTATCAGCATACAGAATAAGAAAAATCTTGAACGATTTTTTTTATATAAATACCATCAAAAGCCTTTTTTCACAGAAACGAGATTTTAGAACATTAAGTATACATAGAACAAAGAAAAGGAGATAAACGTTCTCCCTATCGTACACTTACAACACATTCATACATTCCAATCAACTGATAACTACATGTATATTCAACTCTAGACCTAACTTACGGATACATAGATTTGATAATATTACATGTTTTACCACGAAGTTCTAACTTAATAAGTTTACATAAAATCTTATGTCCAACAACATATTCAAAAGCTTAAGTAAAGTCAACAAAAACACAATACAGTTGTTCCCCTTGATTAAGAACATGTGTTAACAAGCCATGAAGTACAAACATTTTAACTACCCATATCTAAAACCAGCCTGAAAACATCATCTGGCGTAAAAATGCATCTTTATTATTCGGAATATTTACACTCTACCCGAAGACTGCCTGAGCATTTTTAATTTGTTTTTGGCATTTTAAAATAGCTTGTTCAAGCTTTTTTGTTTGTAATTGATCATAGTCAAGTCTTTCCACATTATGTCTTTTAATCTAACCTTACATAACTTAGCAAGATCCTCATCTCAACTGACTTTTTATACCTATTTAAAGTTCTATCAAACATATCTCTTTTCCCAGCACACTCAGCATTAAACCAATCTATATGTGCAATTTTAAACTAAACACTTGTGTTATTATTATAAAATCATACATTACGTTCAAATATAGGGGAGACAACTCCCTTTGACATTCTCCCTACTTACTTCTTTAAAAGTGTGTTTTGGGTATGTATCCCATACATAGTACTTTGTAAGACTTAGTCTTGACGCCAAACATGTGCTGATATCATATCGTAAATATATCACATTTTGAGACAAACATGCTTTAAACGTTGTCTTAGAAATGCTAGTTTGCAGTAAAAATAAAGCATCTCGTGTGATTTTATATAAAAATTCACGGATCTATGTACTTACAAGTAACATATTTTTTTCGTATTTTAAGTGAATTTATAAAAATGATTAATTTTGATATCTATGTCAGAGTTTTCCTACATACATCTCAATAAATCAAAAATGAGTCTTCAACAAAAATGTTCCTACATTAACTAATTTTTATAAAGTGCAAAAACATAATGCTATACATTGATTTAGCTAATTTTCAAAGGATTACTAGAATCAAATATAGGACATACAATTAGCTTTAAAATGAATTGGGAAATTGACCTTGATCTTGACGTACAGACATATCAACAAAAATAAACAATAAATATAATACAACTTATTCAATGCTATAAATGCATTTGACAATATAATAAATTTCCATCAGAATTAGAATATACTCATATTCGAGGCCTTTTCTGGAACTGACATGTGGTCCACACGGTATCCATGAAACCATGGAAACATGAACTTAAAGTAAATGTAATAGTTTATGTTTATGTTTTCATCTTCTGAACGATAAGTCGGTAGGTCGTGCGCATCTTTTTAAGCGCATAATGCAAAAAGGGACGCATTTTAATCAACCAGTTCGTAAGCTTGTGAAAAGGTTATTTGGCATATTTTACGTCCTTTCTAGCATGCGGTGATATTTGCTTCTGGCGATGAACCCTCTGCAAAAATGCAACAAATCTGCCTATATCTAGCAAAACTAATAAAGCAGATAAGGAAGAAATAATTCCAACAGCGACTGTGCCGACTGCTGTTGAAGACTTGCGATCGTCTTTAGCACTTTCCTTTTTGCGCCTTTGCGAAGATAAACTGGCTTTATCGATTGTAAGATTTTTTACGAGCTGTTCAGCAACTTCTTCAACAGTCAGATTAACGAAAGCCCCGGATGAGCACAGACAGGGCATAATAAAAAGGGATGGGTGTTGTTTTACTTTGGTGCTTCCACGAACTGAAAAGATAAATAGCAAAAAAATCAGTAAGCGTAATTAAAAGAATCCTTTTTATCAAAGATGACTTACAATAGCTTTTAGATAAAACGTATTTTAACAACTGCTTGCATGACAGTAAGAGCAGCGGTTAGTACATCACAAACTCAATTAATGACACGAGTTTGTTGTCTGTGGTAGATACAGCCTAAAGTGCTATTCAAACTACATCCCTCAAGCAAACACATTGTTCACCATTGTTGGCCATTGTTCACCCATGGTTAAGGGTCATTGATCACATACGGCAATGATGAGACAAATGGTGGTGGATGTAAGCTTATTTATACTCGCACTCAGGCCTTGCCCATACGAGTGTTCTGATAAGATTGTTAGTCATTTTAGGTTTTTGGAGCATAGCGCACAGACTAATGAAACCCTGGTTAGAGCTGTCCTGCTTTTTAAACGTTCACCAGTGTATAGCACTGTTACACGTGACCCCCATTTAACGTCTTTCCCGGAATATGATTAGTATGTATTTTGTGGTGAGACGGGGAATCGAACCGTCGACCTCTGGATTGACAGTGGGAAACCACTAGACTACAGGTCCGCCACATGTGACACATAAAGACGGGAGTGCTATTTATACTACGTCCGTGTAGGAATTTTCATATATTACCCACTGTTGACAGAAACTTAATGCATTAGTCAGTCATGTGACAGATACAGGTTAGAGTGTAATTCATATACTACGTCCGTGAAGAGACGAAGCTGACCATTGTTCGCCCATGGTTTTCATAAGTCAGTCATGTGACAGATACAGGTTAGAGTGTAATTCATATACTACGTCCTAGTTAAATTTAAGTGTCAATATTGTAGAATAAATACACATACAACACACCAAAAGGCACCATGTTTGACTAAAATATGCCAAAATCATGTGGGGAAACCTATCATGAAAACCCGGACCGCGTTAACATCTATTTGATGGAGTACTGGGAAATGATCCTACAACTTGCATCTCTAAGGTCCGTCCCTTCTAAGGTAAAATCATGGAACCGCCTCTGCATAAAGGCCATAAACATTCTTTATGGAAAGTCAAATTAAAAATTGAAAAAATATCAGATGAATGGTGTACACACAGTGTACCATGACGATGTTAATACAAAAAAAGAATGACGATGAACGTAACAACAAACTAAACAAAATCATTATTATAATATTAGTCAATACAGTACCTGTGGAAGGGGATGACGCCACAGTAGTTGTCTGTGTGGTCATAACAGTGGAAGTGGTAGAACGTGGAGTTGAAGATGTAGTCGGTGTCGGTGTGGTCGATGTTGGTGCGTTCGTTGTTGTTGTTGTTGATGTTGCTGCTGTTGTTGTTGATGATGTTGTTGTTTTTGTTGTCGAGGTTGTTGTTGCCGAGGTCGATGTGGTAGTGGTTGTGGTAGTGGTAGTGGCTTAAAGAGGGATTATACCAACCTTTCAATCAAGCGTCGTATCGTATCGTTAACAATTTCAAATATAACGTGCGATTAAAGATATATTTTTGAATATACTAGATTACTTCTCTGTCATTACTTGGTCGACAGATTATCTCAATATAAACCACACCAATAATGCTGAAATTGGTCGGAGTGTTAAACGTTTGGAAGTCTATTTATCAAAACATTTGCGCCACAGAGCAAACGCCAACTTTCGTCTGTTGTTTTTCAGTCGAAAATAACTACTAAAGCAAAAGTAAAGGGCTATTCCTTATATGTAGTAATTGTTTCGGGTTAATATGTGTACGACATTTTATTTGAATATCTTGAACGGTGTTTGAGTTATGGCCAAAGTTGAAGTTATTTGCCCAACGACGACGCCTTCGCCGACAGTGACACCAAGGTAATGAAAATAGTTCGACGAAAGAGAAACTATTTATATATTTACCACAGACGTAGTGAGGGTACTTACTGTCACATGTTTTCCCATGAAGTCGTATGGCATCAAGCTCCGGCCACTCCTTGTTTCCGTCAACGTTTATTCTTATGTGGTTGGATAGAAAATTGGTCACCTGTCGGGTCAAATAAATCAAAATAAGAATTGTCTTCAATTGTTAACTTTACGATAAGAAAGTGTTTAACAGTTGTACCTGATATCATCAGACTATTAATAAAGATACATTTCAATAGTCACCGTTAGTTTCAGGAAGCGTCTGCGTATTTAGATTTATTTGGTAATAAAATGTATTTTAACATTGTGCAGTATATTTACAAGTAGGGAGTTCGGAAATCAATTCTGGACTATATATATGTATAGAATAATTCGTCATCTTAGTGCAAGAACTCAATATCTGCTTCTATTTTTATATGCAGTTATAACGTTATTGCACTAAGATGACGAATTGTAGAAAAAAAATGGCAGCACAGAACAACTAGATTAGGTCACCCAAATGCTGGATAAAACGTTTATTGCTGTTTTATTTTCATATCCAGTAAACGTTAGCTATTACACTTATGGGCAATTTCCGCGACGCAACATATAAACGGCAGCAACGTTAAGAAAACATCCCGATATGATATACATGTACATACATGCGCAATGAAATAGCCGTATATGGAAATAAGTAAAGAAAACAGACAGTTACTGACATTCTTTTAATTTCGTTTTAAAACAAAAAAAAAGTGAGCGATCAGCTCTGCACATGCTCATACGGGTTATTCGAAAGATCGGGTAACTCGAATTTTCAGGTCGGTGCCGAGCGTCGTCGAGTGATCGCCATTCTAATTTTCTTTGGAACAAAACTATCATTTTGTCGACACTTTTCGTTACCATGTACAGTCGAAATTCGTTATGTCGACTTTGTCGGGACCTAGGGAAAAAAGTAGACATAACAAACATTCGACACATCCGAATTACAAAAAAGTTTTACGTGTGCGTTTGATATATATCCGACATACAACTTCTGCAATTGAACGGTCTTGTTACGGTTGTGGAAACACGGCATTACTTAAAAATAAAGTGATAAAAAATAAATTGTAATTCACGTTTAGTGATTACACAAATCTGATATAAAACCATAATCACATACACTTTTATATTGTTACAAAACGGTAAAGCACATATGACAACAACTTAAAATGATACATTCGTTACGACAGTTTTGTACATGCAGTGTAGAGAAATTACTTCGTCACGTAACTTTCAATGTTGTCGAATTTTCCGATGATGTCATCGGCGACCTTAATTGTGCGTTTCAATATATAGCTTGATCAATAAAAGACTCTTTAATCAAAAACATAAACAAACAACTTAAATTATTCACACTTACCAATTAACCTCTCTATATATATATGACAGTTTGTTATTTTGACACGTACGGTAATTTAGCGACATGCCACAAACCTTCATGACAATTTTATTTATTTTATATATATTTTAAAAAGGAATAAATTCGGGACCTGAGAAAAAAGTCGACATAACCGAAAAGTCGAGATATCCGACGTCGACATAGCGAGTTTGGACTGTAATATGTTAGTAAGAAAAATTCAAGAGGATGTATGCAACCAGTTTTATATTTCTTTATTCGTGAACACAACAATTACACTTACCATACTTTTAAGTTATTTCTTAAATAAACTAGATCGACGTCTGGGTAACCGCCTACGTTTTGTCTTGTATCTGTGTTTGCTGTGTTTATACGTCTGTGTCTCTAGTTCATTATCGTTTTGCCTATTGACAGGGTTTCTTTTTGAATATTCTCCCACTAGTTTTTTTTATTGTATAATTGAACTATATTATTGAACCTTCCAAAGCATTTAATACGTAAATTGTATCGATTAAACCGTAACTTTAAGCAGTATTTCATTTTCATGAACCACCAAATCATTTTAACTCCCCCCCCCCCCAAAAAAAAAAAACAACAACAAAAAACAACTAGAACAATAATAAGACCTGCAATGGAGGGCTGAATATCCTAGTTTTATCAATCTTCTTGTTCGATGTTGTCGACCATAGGGAAACCCAGCTGGATCCGTCATGGGCAAGCACCTCTTGTGTCATACCGGCGTTGAATGTTTCGTAGATTTCAATACCACTTATGTAAACAGATTTGTTGAACTGAACCTGTAATATAAAATAAAATATAATCTGTTCACTCAACAAATCATCTGTTCCTTAAAGTATTGTTTATACTGTTATTCAACTGTACATGTAGTGGCTTTACGCATTGTCGTAGCTTTGGTAGCGCTGTGACAATTAGTACATGTTCATCAACTTCAAGGCCAATAACATTCTACAATTTTTTTGTTAAAATGACAATTTAACCACTGAACACTAATAAATTTGTAACATGTGGAGCTTTAAACGTTTTCCCTTTCAGATTCTCAAGTCCTAAACGACGCATAATTATACCAGTGTGGCATGATCAGTGATTTCCCTCTAGGTTTATTCGTTTGACCGATATTACCTGTATCGACTGACTGCGCAGGTATATACGCAACTATTAGCCATATCGACTGACCGCGCATACAAGTACATCACCTTTTCCTGTATCGACTTACTGTGCAGATATACACGCCACTAGTTCCCCTATTTGCTGATTGCGCAGATATAGACGCAAGTATTACCGTATCGACGGACTGCGTAGATATATACGCCACTATGAGCCATATCTATTGGCTGCGCATACTAGTGCACAACTCCTTGCTGTATTGACTTACTGTACAGATATACACGCCACTAGTACCTCTACCGGCTGACTGCACAGCTACTGACGCCACTATTACCTTTATCGACTGACTATGCAGATATATACGCCACTATGATCCATATCGATTGGCTGCGTATACTAGTACACCACGTTTTTATGTATCGACTTACTGTGCAGATATAGACGCAGCTTTTACTTGTATCGACCACAGATATATACTCCATCTTTACCTGTATCGACTGAATGTGCAGATACTCACGCCACTAGTACCCCTATCGACTGACTGTGGAGATATTTACGCCACTCTTACCTCTATCGGCTGACTGTGGAGATATTTACGCCACTCTTACCTCTATCGGCTGACTGTGCAGATACTCACGCCACTCTTACCTCTATCGGCTGACAGTGGAGATATTTACGCCACTCTTACCTCTATCGGCTGACTGTGCAGATACTCACGCCACTCTTACCTCTATCGGCTGACTGTGCAGATATTTACACCACTTGTACCTCTATCGACTGACTGCGCAGATATAGACGCCAATTTTACCTGTATCGACTTACGATGCAGATATACATTCCACTTTCATCTGTTTCGACTGACTGTGCATTTATTTGTGCCACTATTACCTTTATTAATGGACTTGCTAAGATGGCCATAATCAACTGATTGCGCAGATATATACGCCATTATTACCTATTTCGACTGACTGTGGACACATTTACGCAACTTTTACCTGTATCGACTGACTGCGCAGATATATTAACCACTATTACCTGTATCGACAGACTGTGCAGATAATTATATTAACCACTATTACATGTACAACTTACTGCACAGATATTTTAACCACTATTACCTGTATCGACTGATTGTGCATGCATTTACGCCACTTTACCTGTATCGACTGACTGCGCATACATTTACGAAACTATAACTTGTATCGACTGATTGCTCAGATATACACGTCACTATTTAATACCTGTATATATTCGTTAGGACCGTTCTCCCCTATACGCCAGCTTCCCTCCTTATCGCCATCTTCCGGATAAACATCAGGGAGCCCTATCACCTGTGTTGAGTCAAAACTGAAATTTAATACTGTGTTATGATTTTTTTTCAATTTAAAACTCATTATTCGTTTTTCGCGATTGCTTTGATATGATCGCCCACAATGCTTCCGATATCGAACACTGTTTTAAAGATGCACGCTTACTCCCAAATTTGATTTACCACAATTAAAACAAATGTTCTTTTATATACAAAAAATGATGAATAAATGTTGAAATCAATGGTTTTTATGTAGGATACCGAGTTTAATTTGAAAGAAAGGGGTGCAAAAATCACTGTAGTTCTACTTGATGAGACGATAGTAGATCGCAGTAAATCTTTTAGCACTAACGAATCCTTTAATAATTATGTTTGCGTATTCAGCTATTAGATTCTGTTACAGTCTTGTAATCAGTAATCAATATCTTCAATAAATGCATTATTTAGGGAAAAGTTAAAGGTTTATCACTTATGTTTGTTATACAATTGTATGTATTGATTTTGAATAAGAGTGTTGAATTTGTGAAAAAATAAACTTGCAAATACGAGAATTCGCGAAAATATATCGTCACCAAATAAAACACTACACCATCTTATTTTAAGTTCGCAAGTGTTTTTTCGAATCGTTCAGGTTGTGAATATACATCAAGAGATGTCAAATTGCAAGTAATACATGTATAGTGATTGCAGTAAAGCTCGTACTTGTCGTCATCAGTCCACTCTGAGGATACACCCGTTACTGATTTTACCCACTGAGATATATGGCAATCTGAAATTACAAAAAACACACCATCAGTCGACATTTTAACGAACATGATATCATTATGACATATCAATGATAACCATTTCTATTTTATAGATCAAACAAATCGTATCTTTATTGGTAAAACATATCAGCAGAACTTTTAATAGTATTTAATGAGGATAACAAAAAAATATCTTTTTAGAAGCTTAACCTACCTACTACGTCGGCATTTTCATTTACTTTCGTATTTGAAAACAAACAAAATGAGTTTGTTATAAACGGTGATTTACCTGGCTCAAGATTGCACAAAAAGGTACAAAGTCATAGTAAAGTAGAAGAGGTTGTTGGCACCTTCTGTCATTAAATGAACGACCGGTTGTGAGAGTGTAGACTGTTTATCCCACCCTTAGGTACTTTCTCATGACCTCGCGTGTGTGTGTAAGCTTATTTATACTCACTCTCGGGCCTTACCCATTCGGCAAGTCTTCCGATAAGATTGTTAGTCATTTTAGGTCTTTTGGAGCATAGTACACGGACAGAATGTAACCCTGGTTAGAGCTACCCTGGTTCTTTAACGTGTACCAGTGTATAGCACTGTCACACAGGAACCCCATTTAATGTCCCTCCCGGAAAGCGATTAGTATATATTTAGTGGTGCGGCGGGGAGTCGTACCTGCGACCCTTGTATTGACAGTAAAGTGTGTAACCACTGGACAACGGAGCCGCCACAGTTGACTATTCAAATCGGACACCTGTACTGGTTTCTAACCATGGCATGGATTTAACCAATCAAATTTCTTCACAGTCGAGTGGAGCTAAAAGAAATTAATATACAGTAAATCTACGACAATGAATTACTATATTGTGTAAAAAGTACCAGTTCTTCCGTTTAGTCGTATGGCATCAAGGTTCGGCCACTCTTCGCTTGCATCTATACGAATTCTAATGTGGTTGGACAAGAAGCTGGTCGCCTGGAATAAGACACAATAACAAGAGAAATGATACCGTTATAAGACCAAAATGAATAGTTATCAGAACTATTAAGAACATTTGATTATTTTCCCACCAAATGAAAATAAAAGACTCAAGGAAATAAATGAATTTTTTTTAGAAATGTTTATTATTTGAAAATTATTTAAAGTTTGCTTTTAAATAATGAAAATCAAACCAACACACAAAAACACAGGTTTTAAACATTATAATCATATCAGTTCTCTGTCGAGTTTGTCAACGGGTTGCACGGACGACACAGTGGCGACTGCCACATCCGTGAAAACGTCGAACTAACGTATGGCTAACGTGAGGAGGAGGTTGGTTCAAAAACGGAAATGTTTTATTTTTGGTCTTCATGCATTTTTATCTGACGTATGTTGAGAGATTCCATCGACTGTGTTTTAAGTGTACTCACACCAGCCCAAGTTACAACCAGCATTACCCCAATAATGACATCAACCACACAATTCATTTCCTTCAATTGATGCAACGTATAATAATAACCGTATCGTTTTGATGGAGACCATTTATGTCCGAACCAACGCTGTCGACGCACTCAGCACACTGAGCGGTATTTTATTTTAATAAATCGCTAAATCATTTCAAATTATTCAAAATAGCTAGAACAAAAATAAAACCTGAAATGGAGGGCTGAATATCCTGGCTTCGTCTATCTTGTTGGTAGATGTTGTCGACCATAGAGAAACCCAGTTATATCCATCATATGCAAGCACCTCTTGTGTCATTCCGGCTTTGTGTGTTTCATAAATGTCAATGCTGCATATGTATACAGATTGATTGAATTTGACCTGCAAAATACTACCTGCATAAATTTGCATATAATTAAAACATAACTTCTAATCTTAACAGGAGCTAACGCCAACGTTCGTTTTTTGCTGTTTTATAGTCGAAAAGGAGACATGACTCAACAATCACTAAAGTCGGAGTTATTGGCCTTGCAATGCATGTACACTAAGACTCATTTGGACATCTTGACCGTTCATTTTAGTTACGGCCAAGAGTAAGGTTTTTGCTCGCCACCGACGCCGCCACCGACGCCGCCACCGACGCTGACCACGGCATCAAGATTATGGCAATGCCTTGACTGTGAGACGAGCTAAAATGTGCCCATATTTAGGCCTTCTTTATACACTAACACTAGTCTTAAACATGTGTTTTATATAATTATTTTGCGAACTTGATTTTATGTTTATTTACATTTAAAGGAACTCTCTCATGTTTTCAAACCAAATATTAGTGCATCTAAAAACACTTCATTTATTATTTTTTAACTCTATGATATCGAAATTGCAAAAATAAATACAATCATAGTACAAAAAAAAAATTGTTTTATGTGCGGTGCAAACCCCGGTAAATTCCAGAAAAAAACGACCCCTAAACCACGATGACGTTGAAAAACGAGGAAGATGTTTTAACCTCTCAACAATACATTGATAACATCACGTGAAAATGTTAACCAACCATTCACGCAATAACAAAGTCGTATTTAAGTGAGTATAAGCGTTTTTAATGAAAATTATTGTTTTCAAAGACGATACTTAAGCAAATATAAACATTTGCTGGACGGTTCTAGCTTTTGGTATCTTAGTTTTAACACTCGTAATGATTTGCCATACTTTATTTCGTCATACATAAAAGTGCATTTTACAAAAACATAAAGTACCTTTAAGTTCGATGTCAAAAACATGTTGTTTTGTCAATACTGCTTTAAGTTGAAGCAACACGTTGTATGCTACACAGGCCCATTGCTAACTTCAAAACTGAGGTTCATGTTTGGTTTTATTATGACTGCCATACCTGTATAAACTCGTTATCACTGTTATCTAATATACGCCAGCTGCCCTCGTCATCACCGTGTTCTGGATAAACGTCAGGTACACCTATCACCTGGGTGGAGTCGTAGCTGAAACCGATAATGCAATACCCAAGTGACTAAATCATTATTAAAAGCGATATTTAGACGCTGGGGAATATGTGGCCACGTAGCTGTTAATTGAAAACCCCAATTATAAAAGCCAATTCAAAGTAAAAAACATGTAAGTTAAAACGGATCGTACTTAACGTCCTTTATCCACTCTGACGACACGTTCGTTATCGATTGTACCCACTGCGAATAGTCGCAATCTGTAAAACAAAACAAGAGAATGATAGGATGTGTTGATACGTCACACAAGGGAGCTTGAAAACAGATATTACACAGTCGAGTTTGAATAAAAACATTACACAGGGGCATTTGAATACAAACATTACACAAGGGAATTTGAATACAAACATTACACAAGGGAATTTGAATACAAACATTACACAGGGGAATTTGAATACAAACATTACACAAGGTAATTTGAATACAAAATTAACACAAGCCTTCGGATGCTTGGATACAAACATAATACAAGTCGCGATTCGTTAGCACACTATGCGATTCATTAAGCCCATTTCGCCCTATTCGTTAAGCACACTACGTAATTCGTTTACCACACTACCCGATTCGTTAAGCACACTACTCGATTCGTTAAACACACTACGTCTGATTCGTTAAAATACTACGACCGATTAGTAAAGTACGATACGCTGGATTCGTAAAGCACGATACGCTGGATTCGTAAAGTACGATACACTGGATTCGTTAAGCACACTACGCTGGATTCGTAAAGTACGATACGCTGGAATCGTAAAGTACGATACGGTGGATTCGTAAAGCACGATACGCTGGATTCGTAAAGCACATTACACTGGATTCGTAAAGAAAACTACGCTGGATTCGTAAAGCATACTATGCTGGATTCGTTTAGCACACTACGCTGGATTCGTAAAGCACACTACGCTGGATTCGTAAAGCATACTACGCTGGATTCGTAGAGCACAATACGCTGGATTCGTAAAGCATACTACGCTGGATTCGTAAAGCATACTACGCTGGATTCGTTAAGTCGATACGCTGGATTCGTAAAGCACACTACGCTGGATTCGTGAAGTACGATACGCTGGATTCGTTAAGCACACTACGCTGGATTTGTTAAACACACTACGCTGGATTCGTAAAGCATACTACGATGGATTCGTAAAGCATACTACGCTGGATTCGTAAAGCACGATACGCTGAATTCGTAAAGCACACTTCACTGGATTCGTAAAGCATACTACGCTGGATTCGTTAAGCACACTACGCTGGCTTCGTTAAGCACACTACGCTGGATTCGTTAAGCATACTACGCTGGATTCGTAAAGCACGATACGCTGGATTCGTAAAGTACGATACGCTGGATTCGTTAAGCACACTACGCTGGATTCGTAAAATACGATACGCTGGATTCGTTAAGCACGATACGCTGGATTCGGAAAGCACGATACGATGGATTCGTAAAGCATGATACGATGGATTCGTAAAGTATACTACACTGGATTCGTAAAGCATACTACGCTGGATTCGTTAAGCACACTTCGCTGGATTCGTAAAGCGTACTACGCTGGATTCGTAAAGCACGATACGCTGGATTCGTAAAGCACACTACACTGGATTCGTAAAGCATACTGCGCTGGATTCGTTAAGCACACTACGTCTGATTCGTAAAGTATATTACGCTGAATTCGTAAAACATACTACGCTGGATTCGTAAAGCACACTACGCTGGATTCGTTAAGCACACTACGCTGGATTCGTAAAGTACGATACGCTTGATTCGTAAAGTACAATACGCTGAATTCGTAAAGCACGATACGCTGGATTCGTAAAGCACATTAAACTGGATTCGTAAAGCAAACTACGCTGGATTCGTAAAGCATACGACGCTGGATTCGTTAAGCACACTACGCTGGATTCGTTAAGCACACTACGCTGGATTCGTAAAGCACACTGCGCTGGATTCGTAAAGTACGATACGCTGGATTCGTAAAGCACACTACGCTGGACTTGTTAAACACACTACGCTGGATTCGTAAAGCATACTACGCTCGATTCGTTAAGCACGATACGCTGGATTCGTAAAGCACACTACATTGGATTCGTAAAGCATACTACGCTGGATTCGTAAAGCACGATACGCTGAATTCGTAAAGCACACTACACTGGATTCGTTAAGCATACTATGCTGGATTCGTTAAGCACACTACGCTGGATTCGTTTAGCACACTACGCTGGATTCGTTAAGCATACTACGCTGGATTCGTAAAGCACGATACGCTGGATTCGTAAAGTACGATACGCTGGAATCGTTAAGCCCAATACGCCGGATTCGTAAAGTACAATACGCTGGATTTGTTAAGCACGATACGCTGGATTTGTAAAGCACGATACGATGGATTCGTAAAGCACGATACGCTGGATTCATTAAGCATACTACACTGGATTCGTAAAGCATACTACGCTGGATTCTTAAAGCATACTACGCTGGATTCGTTTAGCACACTACGCTGGATTCGTAAAGCATACTACGCTGGATTCGTAAAGCATACTACGCTGGATTCGTAAAGCACACTACGCTGGATTCGTAAAGCACACTACGCTGGATTCGTTTAGCACACTACTCTGGATTCGTTAAGCATACTACGCTGGATTCGTAAAGCACACTACGCTGGATTCGTTTAGCACACTACTCTGGATTCGTTAAGCACAGTACTCTGGATTCGTAAAGCACACTACGCGCGATTCGTTAAGTACACTACGCGATTCGTCAAGCACTCTACGTGATTTGTCTAGCACAGTACGCGATTCTTTAAGCACACTACGCGATTCGTTTAGTACACTACGCGATTCGTTTAGCACACTATGCGATTCGTTAAGCACACCACGCGATTCGTTCAGCACACTACGCGCGATTGGTTAAGCACACTACGCGATTCGTTAGCACACTACCTGCGATTCGTGAAGCACTCTAAGCAATTCGTTAAGTACATTACGCGATTGGTTAAGCATACAACGCATTTTTTTTTAAAACACACTTCACGCTTTTTCAAGCACTCTTCGCGTTTCTTAAACACATTACGCAAATCGTTAATCACATTTAATGCGATTCATTTAGCTCACCACGCAATTTATGAAGCTTACGTATCCGCAACAGACTATTTTTTTTCAGTGCAAGTGGGGGAAAGTTTATACGCTTCTAAATAATATATAGAAACGGTTTACTGATCATCATTCGGTTTGTGACATCAACATTTACTGTGCTCATAATTGCATATTGCTAGTACGTTTTCGCATCATGACAATAACAATTAATGTTATTTGCTTGCAAACTTATGTTTAGACATAATAATAATGCTGCATAATTCAGCAATGGTAGATTTAGTAGATTTCATTCATGAATACGTAGCGTAGGATCATTTTTTATCCAACGTGATTCATTTACGTTGATATACGCTGAACGTACGTACGTTTCGTGTCCATCTGATTTACGGCCCGAGCAGGACCGTGTTTTATCCAACGTGCTTCTTTAACGTTGATTACGCTTAACGTAGGTTGCTAATGCTGGGCGCACTTGCGTTTCGTGTTTATATACGCTTAACGTATGCTGCTAATGCTGAACGTACTTGCGTTTCGTGTTGATATACGCGTAACGTATGCTGCTAATGCTGAATGTACTTGCGTTTCGTGTTGATACACGCTTTACGTAGGTTGCTAATGCTGAGCGCACTTGCGTTTCGTGTTGATATACGCTTAACGTATGCTGCTCATGCTGAACGTACTTGCGTTTCGTGTTGATATACGCTTAACGTAGGTTGCTAACGCTAATCGCACTTGAGCTTCGTGCTTTACGACCCGAGCAGAATCGTGTTATATCCAACGTGCCTTATTTGACTTTTCTAAATATCGTTACATTACGAGATATTTGGCACAATGTGGATTTTTTGGTGAGCATCAATTATTAACGTATTATTGTATGTTATATGTTATTGACATGCTATTTTAGGTCAACCGTATTTTAATTTCAAATCCAGCCTTCCTATTTGAGTAAAAAATCCTCTTGATGAGACATTTATTTTACTCAGTTCTGCCGATTTTGTCAACTACATACCGCACTCACCTTGGCCATAGATTGCATTCCAAATAGCGAATAAGATAATAAAAACTCTCCGAGTAATAAACTCCATGCTATGTTATCTTACGCGACATCAAATGTATAGTGTGTGTATTCTATATTTTCCAGTTGGCCAGTCGCTGTATTTGTGTCAAACGTTTTATTTCCATTTAATCAATGTGGTCTTTTCAGAAACAAGATGTGACGTAATACTTTCGATCCTTTTTGAATTTTGTTCCCGTTATAAGACTGCAGCCATAATAACAATCAATTGATATTTGGTGAGGGCAGAGATGTCGTTAGACAAAGTGAATGATTGGACAGACGACGGACACATCCAGCGGTTCTATTAGCAACCAGAACAAACAAACTGGTTTCGAATAAAATAAAGACTGGCATTTGCCTGCAATAGAGCACCAAAATCGTTGCTAATTGAATTATGACCTACAATGAAATTGCCTATAGTAAGTACCGCGCTTAAGCATTAAGACCTTAATGGGCATGACGTCACAATTTGTATCCCCATTTATATTCTACGTCAGTAAGAACATATTGTGTAAAATGTTATTGACAAAGAAGGGCTCGTTCGCTTAGATCGCCCCACCTTTTCGAATCTTTATAATGTTGCAGTTCTTTGTCTGTGAGGGTTTTATAAAACATTACAAAATTTGGCCGATAAACACGTTTACATTCAGAGCACCAATAATTGTGGCTATTTTGTTTGTCGTTGTCAACCATTGCTAAATTTGATATTGGGACAAGGGGTGATTTTAATTTGTCGTTAGTTAAACGAAAATGTTGACGATCGCTATTGCTAAAACTTCTGAACAATCAAAAAAATAGCGAAGATGTTAACGATCGTTATCAGTATATCGCTTAATTTCACAAAGATTTTCTTTATCAAGTATTTGGCGACTTTCTGAACAATCGGGCCAATATGTTCTAACTATTACATAATTAAAATACCTTTAATAGTTCAGACGTCGTTGGTGGCTGGTAAACTAGGATAGCTCGTGCAAACCAGTATACGTGTCACCATGGAAACTATCGTGCAAACCAGTACTGTGTCACCATGGAAAATATAATGCAAACCAGTGCACGTGTAACCATAGAAACTATCGTGCAAACCAGTACTGTGTCACCATGGAAACTATAATGCAAACCAGTACTCGTGTCGCCATGGCAACTATAATGCAAACCAGTACTGTGTCACCATGGAAACTATAATGCAAAGCAGTGCACGTGTCACCATATAAAATATCGTGCAAACCAGTGCACGTGTCACCATGGAAACTATAATGCAAACCAGTGCACGTGTCACCATGGAAACTATAATGCAAACCAATACTGTGTCACCATGGAAACTATCGTGAAAACCAGTGCAAGTGTCACCATGGAAACTATCGTGCAAACCAGTACTGTTTCACCATGGAAACTATAATGTAAACCAGTACTCGTTTCACCATGGAAACTATCGTGCAAACCAGTAAACGTATTACCAAGGAAACTATCGTGCAAACCAGTACACGTATCACCATGAACACTATCATGCATACCAGTACACGTGTCACCATGGAAACTATCATGCAAATCAGTACACGTGTCACAATGCAAACTATCGTGCAAACCAGTACACGTATCACCATTGAAACTATCGTGCAAACCAGTACACGTATCACCATTGAAACTATCGTGCAAACCAGTACACGTATCACCATTGAAACTATCGTGCAAACCAGTACACGTATCACCATTGAAACTATCGTGCAAACCAGTACTCGTGTCACCTTGGAAGAAACTATTGTGCAAACCAGTACACATGCACCATGGAAACTATCGTGCAAACAAGTACACGTATCGCCATGGCAATGATCGTGCAAACCAGTACACGGGCCACCATGGAATCTATCCTGCAAACCAGTACGCGTGTCACCAGTGATAATATCGTGCAAACCAGTACACGTATCACCATGACAATTATCGTGCAAACCAGTACACGTGTCACCATGGAAACTATCGCGCAAACCAGTACACGTGTCACCATGGAAACTATCGCGCAAACCAGTACACGTGTCACCATGGAAACTATTCTGCAAACCAGTACACGTATCACCATGACAAGTATCGTGCAAACCAGTACATGTGTCACCATGGAAACTATCCTGCAAACCAGTACACGTATACCATGGAAACTATTGTGCAAACCAGTACGCGTGTCACCAGTGATCATATCGTGTAAACCAATACACATGTCACCATGGAAAACATCGTGCAAACCAGTACACATGTCAACATGGAAAACATCGTGCAAACTATTACACCTGTCATCATGGAAAATATGATACTGAGGATTAGAAAGTCACCTGATTCAATTTCAATATAGTATCTTATTTAATTATTTACCTTTACAAATATATATTTACAATACCACGCTTTGAACTCTGATAATATTGGAAATGTGATCAATATAATAAATTATTTATGAGACTTATTCTAAAAGAATTGATACTGATGTTTGATCTTAGTTCAAATTCAAGGCGTTAGTACATTATTAAATAAACGTGTGTCTGTTAATAAAACAAGAGGCCCAAAAGGGCCTATGCTCTACTGGCATGGCTTTTGTGGTCATATCAATCCAGAGCATGTATGTATGGGCAAAAGGCAACAGACATATACTTTATGTTTTGTGTTTGGGTTACCTGAAAACGTAGCACGTTCAACATCTGAGCCCAGAAAGTATTGTAAGCAGATTAGTTGCATGAACTATTTTAATATGTGCCAAGTAAAAGTCATCTGACAAAAAAAAATGCTTTCAAAACTGTACTCATAGTAAAAATTTCTGTAGTTTTAGAAGTTAAAAAAGTTGGTCAAAAGGTCAAAGTCAATGGCATCCTAGGACAACATTGATCAATTTGAACAAACATTCACAATCAATTGTGCTGAGATGGATGCACGAACACACAAAAAGATTTTCAAACCTTTCCAGATTTATGTTTACCAAACCTGTGAACCCTGGGTGTGGCCAGTAATGACACCAGGTGCATAACGTAAACATAATGACACCAGGTGCATAACTTAAACATTCACAACCAATTTTGTTAAGATGAATGTGCAAACTACAGAACTTAAAGCTAAAAAATGGCCTTTGGGCTTTCAACAAGAACAAGGCAGAGTAATTCACAAAATCAGCTGCAGAAGCAAAAAGCAAATTGTCTCTCAAAATCCTAGACTTGCAAATTGTCTCCCTTAACTCTAGACTTGAATTTACATGTACATGTAAACTTGGCTAAAAATAGAATTCGCTCATGCAGACCTGGCTAAAAATAGAAAGCATTTCTTTAAAACTTTCATGGCCTATAATCTAGGCATTTATGGACGGATCTGGCTGGTTTTCGAAAGGAACCGAGCTCTAATGGATATCTATATACTGTACAAGTTTCATTGAGATACAATCAAAACTGAAGACTGTATCGTGTTCACAAGCAATTGTTTACAGACGCACGACTGCATGGACGCACGAACTTTCATGGCCTATAATCTAGGCATTTTTGGACGGATCTGGCTGGTTTTCGAAAGAAACCGAGCTCTAATGGATATCTATATACTGTACAAGTTTCATCGAGATACAATCAAAACTGAAGACTGTATCGTGTTCACAAGCAATTGTTTACAGACGCACGGACGCACGACCGCACTGACGCACGGATGCACATACTACGTACACATTACCATCGCATAAGCTCTTCTGGCCTTTGGCCAGTAGAGCTAAAAACCTTTAGTATTTGTAGTTTAACAATTCAAACAAATACGCTTTTATTGCTTAAAAATCTTAAATAAAATGGAAAAGGTCAGCCTAGTAAACTTAGGATTCGAATATTTCTTAATGTACATTATCCGTGTTAAGAACAAGTAGCTCTTTGTTCACAATTTTAATTTTATTGTTTGTAATTGTCCGATAAATCTTGACCCTTAATTGCTCACTTGATTAAAAGTGTAATAACTTTCAACGTGCATTTTGTGGTGATCATGTTTTTCATCAATTAACATGGCCTGAATTATCTTTGCTGTTAAATTTAGTAGTTTCAAACATAAGAAGGTAGGTCAAATGGTCACGGTATTTTTCATCCAGTCACACGTATTATGCTATTAAAGCAAAACATTCAACCAGCCTTCGATTTTTTGTACAGTAGGGTTTGTGAGCCTACCGCTTTAATTGCTCAAGTTGCTATGCTACCTTCAACAGGAGCGCCAACTGTCACAAAATCCTAGAGCTACAAGCAATTGTGGTAAATATACATTTTATATACAGTCCAAACCCGTTGGCTCGAAATCGCTTGGCTCGAAATCCTCGTTAGCTCGAACTAGATGTACAGGACCGATTTCTTGAAACTGTAGGTAAACGTTCCCGCTTGGCTCGAATTTTCCGAGGCTCGAGGAATTTTATAAGTTCGACCGAACGGGGTTCGACTGTATAACAAAGACATACCAGCAAACTAAGGAAATGGTAGGATTTATGAACAAAGCTAGCACATACACATCGGGCAATACAAAACAGTGGTTAAAACTCTACACACAGAGAACATCTGCAGTTGAAGCCGCTCCAGGTTTGGATCAGCCTTTTGAAGTCGTTGGAATCCGTGGTTGTACGTAATTCGTTTGGTAGACTGTTTCATACTTGGACGGCTTCAAACCGAACACTTTTCAGACCATCATTTACTGTATTAACAGTTGGTATCTCAAGCATATTACTATTTCTGACAGGGTAATTTTTAGATCTAACAAGGAAAAGTTCTTGAACATATACTGGAGAAATTCTTTGTAAGCATTTGAAAACTTCAGCAGCAATTTGCCTCAGTCGGCCTATATGAAGGGATTGCGAATTTACCCTTTCAAAAAATTCTTTAAAACTGAAAGTGTGGACATTGAAGACAAGCTTCAAATATATGTACTGTAACTTTTCAAGTTTTTCCGTATTTAGCTAAAACTACAAAAATACCAAACTAAAGGGCAATAGTTAAAATTGGAGCGGACAAAACATTTGCAAACGAGCATTTTCATATCTTGTTTAAGGTATTTCGACAATCTTGACAAAACAATTTTTGTCTGGCTGATTTTGTTGCAAGTATTTGCTATATGAACATCGAAATTTAACAATGAGTTAATATATACACGTAAACGCTAAAACTATCTTCACAGGCCATATTTGTGTTCTCAATTTTAAAGAAATTTATTTTACCTACAGTAGATGTTCCAATACATATAGACTGTAATTTATCAGAATTCTCCTGCATGAGATTATATTCAAACCACTGAATTAAAAAAACACTTTCAGATTTTAAAATGGCATTTAGATTGTTGATATCGGTATAACAATGAGGCAAAGTATAGTCATCTTCATAGATGTACATTTTTGCTTGATGAATGAAATAGAATATATTATTTATGAAGATATTAAATATCAATGGGCCTAATATGGATCCTTGTGGAACACCTTTTGTAACGTTTATCCGTTTTAACCCATTGCTTGCGGTTTGATAGATAAACATGTATGAGATTAGCAGCTTGATCACAGAGCCCGAAGGCTTAAAGTTTGAGAACAATCAGTTTGTTAGGGAGGCAGTCGAAGGCCTTGGAGAGATCCATACATGTAAGTAAATCAGCAAGTTACTCGTGGTTGGCCAGGGCCCTTTTCCAATCCTCTAATAGTCGGAGGATTGGTATTGTCCGACATCGATATTTTGCTCTGAAAGCAGACAAGAAATTATGGAATATAATCTCAAAATGAGAACAAAGTTGCTCACTGATTGCTAAAAAACTATTTGGATATAGTTGGGAAAATACTGACGGCCCTATATGGATTTCTTTTGAAAGGGTCATCCTTTTTAAATAAAGGTGTGACTTGGGCATTTTTATGGGCATTGGAAAAATATCCTGTTATAAAGGTCTAGTAGACAATGTTCTTCAGGGGTTCTGTCAGTGATTCTGCCTGTATAGCCTTTGATGGTATATTATCTACACCAGTGGCCCTTTTAGTATCAATACCGGTTATAAACTATGTACATACTTATTATTTACGGTTATTTTCTATATTTGTTGATCGGATAAAACCGATTTGAGCAAAATTCTATATTTTAAAGGCGATAGCTCTCGAATGACTCAAGCGGTACGGCCGGTTATCGGACAGTCCGAACTAATACGCCCATTCACACTGATGAAATTTGGTGATCATTAGACAAAGGATTCTAGAAAAATTGTACGGACAAGACTATTTCTAGGTATTTCTATAATTAAAGGGCGATAACTCTCGAGTGACTAAATCAATGTGGCTGGTTATTAAACTTATCCGAGATAGTTTGCCCATACATCTACTGACCAAATATGGTCATGACTGGTCAAAGGCTTCTAAAGTTATTTATCTAACAAGACCGATTTTAGGTAATTTCTATAATGAAAGGTCGATAACACTAGAGTGACTAGAGCGATATGGCTGGATATCCAACTTGTCAAAGATATAATGCATTGTGACCAAATTTGGTGATGATTGGATAAAGTCTTCTAAAGTTAATGAGCAGACAACATACTGGACACTACCTGCCCACCATTTTGCTGCAGATAAAACTATAATATGTCCCATTTTATACATGGGCATATAAAAAGGAAAAAAATATGTGTTTCACTGCAAGATCGCCATATAGTTCACCTCGTGAACACCCACAGTAAATATTTCACTTGTGGCTATGCCAACTGTGAAATACAGCTTTTGGTGCTCATTTAGTGAAATATATATTACGATCTTACACTGAAACACACAAAAATCTTCTATATCTTTTCTAGGAGAACATTGATTCATGAATAAATCACAAAGGCAATTCATAGTCATTCAACTTATTTTATTGTTTAACAAATAACAATATTGTTGAAGGTATTTCGACGGTATTTCTATGAAGTCTATGCGCATGGGCACATGCCACAATAACCACTTTGATTGTACGACTGACAATCTCTGGCATCTCTATAGTTAACACAACGTGTGGACACTAACACTGGTCAATTGTATTATAGTATATTGCAGAAGGACACAAAACAAAATCTAGTGATAACACTATCCCAAACAAACTTCCCCTGAAGTCGTTAGCCCTCTGAACTGACATCAAAGCCTCTTGCAAATACCCAATATCTAATGCAGAGGTCAACACTTATCTGTTTTATTACAGAATAAAAGGGCACAAAAGGCAATCCAGTGAAAATTCATTGTTGCCTTAATTTTTGTCTGCCCCTAAGTCAGTTCATAATATACCATTTAAACAAAACTCTATAACAATATGTAGGTATTATATTTATATTTATTATATACAGATCCAGCATGAAGCATAATTCCGAATCCAGTGAATGCACTATTCTATACTGTCACTTAAAGCGGAGTCTGCCCCCAGAACTGTCATCACAGCCTCTTGCGGAGTTAACAACCGTGTGCTTCCAATAACCACCTACAACAGGCAACACAACTCATTCAATATGGATTAGATAGATAAGAAAGCATAATTTATAATGCTCTCATTATATAGATCAGATAAATAAGACAATGTTCTGAAAATAAAATACACATAAAACATAATGTAGAGATAAGATGGATATATTAATATGAGACTAAAGAGATAGAAAAAAGAGGCAAAGCCCCAATTTAAAAATATTGATAAGATAGATATAAAAGAGGAATAAATACGAAAGATAAGAGGAAAATATTTAATAAAAATGTATATCACATACAGGCTTGTGATGATTTGTTAGATTATAGATTAATTGATTAACTACAAATCCATTAAGTAATTTAGAAATTACGCTGCTGATTAGAAATGCTACTAAGGGCAATAACTCTGTAAAAGAGTTATGCTTTTTGTTCACTGCACTTCCTCTCATTGTGCTTTACCACTGTATAAAGTTTAATTAAATTCCATCCAATAGTTTTCAAGTTATGCTCCGGACAAGAAAAAGTAATGATGGGCAATAACCCTGTAATAAGCTGAAATAGAGAAATGGTTATTGTACACTGCACTTCCTCTCATTATGCTGTACCATAGTATGAAGTTTAATTAAATTTCAATCAATTAGTTTTCAAGTTATGCTACGGACAATAAATAGTAACAAAGGGCAATAACTTTGTAATTAGTTGAAATATAGTTATGGTTCTTGCATACTGCACTTCCTCGCAATGTGCTTTACCATTGTATGAAGTTTAAATAATTGCCATTCAGTAGTTTTCAAGTTATCCTCCGGATAAGAAAAATTCAAAGGAATGACAAACCAACAAACCGACCAACCGCCCACATGGTTACTAAGATATGACCCTTCAAACCCGAATGCCCAGCCTGAGTTGATTGGCTAGGTTAAGGATAATAATAACTGAATACCCGGCTTGAGTTAATTGACTGGATAATTAAAAAGATAATAATACCTAAATGCTTGGCTTGAGTTGATTGACTAGATCAGAGATAATAATACCTGAATGCTTGGCTTGAGTTGATTGACTAGATCAGAGATAATAATACCTGAATGCCTGGCTTGAGTTGATTGACTAGATCAGAGATAATAATACCTGAATGCCCCGCTTGAGTTGATTGACTAGATCAGAGATAATAATACCTGAATGCCTGGCTTGAGTTGATTGACTAGATCAGAGATAATAATACCTGAATGCCTGGCTTGAGTTGATCGACTAGATCAGAGATAATAATACCTGAATGCCTGGCTTGAGTTGATTGACTAGATCCTTGACCTGTTTGACCTCTGTGCAGGTCACACCTCCAATGAAGATGAGTATCAGCAAGGGGTGATCACTGGGGCGAGGCTTACTTACTGCTCGGAACAACCTGCACAGAACAATCTGTTCATGTATTTGAATTATATTATTAAATTGTTTTTAAAAAAGTATACCGTTATGCAAACCATGATTTTAAACAAAGTTGTTAGACACATGCAAATGGAATGTGATGAAATTGTAATGAAATGTTTACCTTAAAAGCAGTACAACAATCTTTCTTCATAATATACATGAACATACCCAAATCCAGACTTGAGCATATCCTTAAGGCCAGATGACTTGTTTTCCACATCTGGCAGGTCCGGCTTGCCAGGATCCAAGATGGCCGACACCAGTTGTCTTATAAGCGGGTTCAAACTTACCGGGCTCACTGCAGAGCCAGGCTCAAGGATCTCTCTAGCAACAAAAAGCATGGATTGAAATTACATTGTGTGCTTCACATACTGTAAAATCAAGGAGCATTTTTGTAATTCTCCTTTAAAATTCAATGTGTTTTAATTTAGAGTACATCTTCATATTTTAAGGAGTGTTGAAATATATATGTTGATGCTTAATAAATAGTAGGCTGAATAAGAACCCTTCAAAGCTTTTGATTACCCTACTGCTTGATAGCAATAACTATTAACAACAAGAGCTGTCTTGACTATACCCTGCTTTGTCTTAGAAATGAATGCATTTATGATGTGATATGTGCCTGTCAAAAACAATCAAGAAAAAAAGTCAATTAAGGGCCATAATTTGTACTTAGGTTAATATGATGTAATGTAACCTAATTGTGTGATGGCCATGAACAACAGTAACTTTATGAATTATGAAGTCCATTGAATGAACAATATTTGAGATCTGAGTTAAAACACCAAGTTGCCCTAAAACTTAAACCAAACTTTCTAAGTCAATCAAGGGCCATAATTTGTATTTAGCATAATATGGTGTTGTGTAACCTAGTGGTGTGATGGCCGCCAACAATTGTGTGAAGTAGGAAGTGAATTAAATGAAGGGTATTAAGAAGTTATTAGTGCAAATCCCAACTTGTCTTAAAACTTTAACCTCTGACACAATGTGCCCTAAAACTTCCAAAGTCAGGGGCCATTTTTTGTTACGGATGATATTTAGCTATGGAACCTTATAATGTGATGTAATGTGAAGTATGATGTAAATTGAATCAACAGCATTGGATGCCAACGCAAACTCCGACACAAAGGCGAGTAGTATAGCCCTAAATGATATTGCTGTTCAAAGTATGTTCAAACAACTTTAAATAATAACAATACACATTTCAATGTTGAACAAGAGCTGTCACAGAGAAAGCGCGCTCGACTATTCCGCTGCTTTTCAGTGTAAGGATTGAAAAGATTTGGCAAAACATGCATGGATCACTGTTGGATTAGATTTCAATGCAATACATGATGTGCTGAGATATTATCATAAATGTGGTTACATGCAAAATTTTAACCAGAATTTCTAAGTCTAATAATAAACTGCCATTATCTGCAAAGTACAGTTACCTAACTTGGTTATTCAATCAAGTAGTTGCTGAGATATTATCATATGTGTGCTAACATGCAAGACCTTAACCAGAATTTCTAAGTCGCATAATAAAGGGGCAAAAATTATATAATATGAAAGATAGAGTTATCTTACTTGATTAAATGGTTGGGAGCCTGTGTGTAAAGTTTCAATGCAATACATCTTGTATTCGCTGAGGTATTGACTTAAAAGTGGTTAATTAATTGCAAACTAGAGTTATCTAACTTGGTTAATTAAGTAGGTTGGATGGTTGAGTACCATTGTATAAAGTCTCAATGCAATACCTCAAGCAGTTGCTGAGATATTAACCTATGTGTCTTTGCACGCAAAACCTTAACCAGAATTTGTAAGTCGAAGGCCTATTATTTGCATTAAATTCAAATTAGTGTTATCTAACTTCATTAATTTAGTAGGTTAGATAGTTGGGAATACATATCTAAAGTTTCAATGAAATACATGATATATTTACTGAGATATTGACTTAAAGGTGCTTGCATGCAAAACCTTAACCAAGGTGTGACACCGACTCATACGCCGCCGCTGACACCGACACTTGGACGAGTAGTATATCTCTCCTTATTCTTCGAATAGTCGAGCTAAAAATGAAGACCCATTTTTAAATTTTGTTTATATGTTACTTTCAACCGTCTATTTTAATATGTCTACAGTGGTGTAATAGCTATGGTTCCTGACTGCTGAACTAAAGAACCCTGGTTCAAATCTTGCTGGCAGCTGAATATTATCTCTAATAGATATTTTATTTTTGTAATTATGAAATTATTTCATGTCTTGATCTTTTTCTTTTTCTCACTCATAATTTATAATTTGACCATGTTAGTGCAAATATATTGAACATGAATGCATGGGGTGATTTGCCATACAAATAATATCTTTTCCCAATATATTCACTGTAAAGGTTAAAGTTAAGATTAAAGAAAATATTTACTTAATTAATTTCTTTTTTGAGGCTATGTCAATACCAACATGTTTGAAAGGCCACCTACTTGGAGTAATTTTACTTTGAAGTGTTTGCGATGGTTCTGAATATTGTTTACATACACGCTTTTTAAGAATAATAGAAGAATACAAACAGCTTAGTTTACATGGAATTTGTAATGGGTTTACATGCTTTAGATCCTGGATAGAATTTCCATGGTAGAAACCAGGTAATGAGTGCTATACATATTGTCTATTTTCAGATGCAAGGAGGAAGTAACCCCAATGAGATTCGAAACTACAACCTCTTGAACTAGAGGGGGACACCTTTAAAACAACAAACTCTTCAGCTAGAGGCATACACCTTTACTACTAGGCCACTCTCACACTGGTGGGGATTAAATCCACAACCTCGTTGAGGACAGGAAGACACGTTTACCACTAGCCACTCTCACCCTGATGGGATTTCCACAACATCTTGAACTAAAAGGGTAATGGAGGGACACCTCTACCCCTAGACAACTCTCTTCCTGATGGGACTGAAAACTAAAACCTCTTGGACTAAAGACATACACTTTAACCACTAGACCATTCTCACCCTGATTGGTCTGAAAACTAAAACATCTGGGACTAGAGGCATACACTTTAACCACTAGACCATTCTCACCCTGATGGGTCTGAAAACTAAAACATCTGGGACTAGAGGCATACATCTTTACCACTAGACCACTCTCACCCTGATGGGTCTAAAAACTAAAAGATCTGGGACTAAAGGCATATGCCTTTACCAAAAGACCATTCTCACCCTGATGGGTCTGAAAACTAAAACCTCTTGGACTAGAGGCATAAATTTTAACCACTAGACCACTCTCACCCTGATGGGTCTGAAAACTAAAACATCTGGAACTAGAGGCATACACCTTAACCACTAGACCATTCTCACCCTAATGGGACTGAAAACTAAAACATCTGGGACTAAAAGCATACACCTTAACCAATAGACCATTCTCACCCTGATGGGTCTGAAAACTAAAACATCTGGGACTAGAGGCATACACCTTAACCACTAGACCATTCTCACCCTGATGGGACTGAAAACTAAAACATCTGGGACTAGAGGCATACACCTTAACCACTAGACCATTCTCACCCTGATGGGTCTGAAAACTAAAACATCTGGGACTAGAAGCATACACCTTAACCACTAGACCATTCTCACCCTAATGGGACTGAAAACTAAAACAACTTGGACTAGAGGCATACACCTTAACCACTAGACTATTCTCACCCTGATGCGTCTGAAAACTAAAACATCTGGGACTAGAGGCATACACCCTAACCACTAGACCACTCTCACTCTGATGGGACTGAAAACTAAAACATCTGGGACTAGAGGCATACACCTTAACCACTAGACCATTCTCACCCTGATGGGTCTGAAAACTAAAACATCTGGGACTAGAGGCATACACCTTAACCACTATACCATTCTCACACTAATGGGACTGAAAACTAAAACATCTGGGACTAAAAGCATACACCTTAATCAATAGACCATTCTCACCCTGATGGGTCTGAAAACTAAAACATCTGGAACTAGAGGCATACACCTTTACCACTAGACCATTCTCACCCTGATGGGTCTGAAAACTAAAACATCTGGAACTAGAGGCATACACCTTTACCACTAGACCATTCTCACCCTGATGGGTCTGAAAACTAAAACATCTGGAACTAGAGGCATACACCCTAACCACTAGACCATTCTCACCCTGATGGGTCTGAAAACTAAAACATCTGACACTAGAGGCATACACCTTAACCAAAAGACCACTCTAACCCTGATGGGTCTGAAAACTAATTCATCTGGGACTAGAGGCATACACCTTAACCAATAAACCATTCTCACCCTGATAGGTCTGAAAGCTGAAACATCTGGGACTAGAGGCATACACCTTAACCACTATACCATTCTCACACTAATAGGACTGAAAACTAAAACATCTGGGACTAAAAGCATACACCTTAACCAATAGACCATTCTCACCCTGATGGGTCTGAAAACTAAAACATCTGGGACTAGAAGCATACACCTTTACCACTAAACCATTCTCACCCTGATGGGTCTGAAAACTAAAACATCTGGGACTAGAGGCATACACCCTAACCACTAGACCATTCCCACCCTAATGGGACTGAAAACTAACACATCTTGGACTAGAGGCATACACCTTAACCAATAGACCATTCTCACCCTGATGGGACTGAAAACTAAAACATCTGGGACTAAAAGCATACACCTTGACCACTAGACCATTCTCACCCTGATGGGTCTGAAAACTAAAACATCTGGGACTAGAAGCATACACCTTTACCACTAAACCATTCTCACCCTGATGGGTCTGAAAACTAAAACATCTTGGACTAAAGACATACATCTTTACCACTAGACCACTCTCACCCTGATGGGTCTAAAAACTAAAAGATCTGGGACTAAAGGCATACGCCTTAACCACTATATCATTCTCACCCTAATGGGACTGAAAACTAAAACATCTTGGACTAAAGACATACACCTTAACCAATAGACCATTCTCACCCTGATGGGACTGAAAACTAAAACATATTGGACTAGAGACATACACCTTTACCACTAGACCACTCTCACCCTGATGGGTCTAAAAACTAAAACATCTGGGACTAAAGGCATATGCCTTTACCAATAGACCATTCTCACCCTGATGGGTCTGAAAACTAAAACCTCTTGGACTAGAGGCATACACTTTAACCACTAGACCACTCTCACCCTGATGGGTCTGAAAACTAAAACATCTGGGACTAGAGGCATACACCTTAACCACTAGACCATTCTCACCCTAATGGGACTGAAAACTAAAACATCTGGGACTAAAAGCATACACCTTAACCAATAGACCATTCTCACCCTGATGGGTCTGAAAACTAAAACATCTGGGACTAGAGGCATACACCCTAACCACTAGACCATTCTCACCCTGATGGGACTGAAAACTAAAACATCTGGGACTAGAGGCATACACCTTAACCACTAGACCATTCTCACCCTGATGGGTCTGAAAACTAAAACATCTGGGACTAGAAGCATACACCTTAACCACTAGACCATTCTCACCCTAATGGGACTGAAAACTAAAACAACTTGGACTAGAGGCATACACCTTAACCACTAGACTATTTTCACCCTGATGCGTCTGAAAACTAAAACATCTGGGACTAGAGGCATACACCCTAACCACTAGACCATTCTCACCCTGATGGGACTGAAAACTAAAACATCTTGGACTAGAGGCATACACCTTAACCAATAGACCATTCTCACCCTGATGGGACTGAAAACTAAAACATCTGGGACTAAAAGCATACACTTTAACCACTAGACCATTCTCACCCTGATGGGTCTGAAAACTAAAACATCTGGGACTAGAAGCATACACCTTTACCACTAGACCATTCTCACATTGATGGGTCTGAAAACTAAAACATCTGGGACTAGAAGCATACACCTTAACCAATAGACCATTCTCACCCTGATGGGTCTGAAAACTAAAACATCTGGGACTAGAAGCATACACCTTAACCACTAGACCATTCTCACCCTGATGGGTCTGAAAACTAAAACATCTGGGACTAGAGGCATACACCTTAACCACTAGACCATTCTCACCCTGATGGGACTTAAAACTAAAACATCTTGGACTAGAGGCATACACCTTAACCACTAGACCATTCTCACCCTGATGGGACTGAAAACTAAAACATCTTGGACTAGAGGAATATACCTTAACCACTAGACCATTCCCACCCTGATGGGACTGAAAACTAAAACATCTGGGACTAGAGGCATACACCTTAACCACTAGACCATTCTCACCCTGATGGGTCTGAAAACTAAAACATCTGGGACTAGAGGCATACACCTTAACCAATAGACCATTCTCACCCTGATGGGTCTGAAAACTAAAACATCTGGGACTAGAGGCATACACCTTAACCACTAGACCATTCTCACCCTTGTTGGTCTGAAAACTAAAACATTTTGGACTAAACATACACCTTAACCACTAGACCATTCTCACCCTGATTGGTCTGAAAACTAAAACATCTTGGACTAAAGACATACACCTTAACCACTATACCATTTTCACCCTGATGGGACTAAAAACTAAAACATCTGGGACTAAAGGCATACACCTTAACCACTAGACCATTCTCACCCTGATTGGTCTGAAAACTAAAACATTTTGGACTAGAGGCATACACCTTAACCACTATACCATTCTCACCCTGATTGGTCTGAAAACTAAAACATTTTGGACTAGAGGCATACGCCTTAACCACTAGACCATTCTCACCCTGATGGGTCTGAAAACTAAAACATTTTGGACTACAGGCATACGCCTTAACCACTATACCATTCTCACCCTGATGGGTCTGAAAACTAAAACCTCTTGGACTAGAGGCATACACCTTAACCACTAGACCATTCTCACCCTGGTGGGTCTGAAAACTAAAACATCTGGGACTAAAAGCATACACCTTAACCAATAGACCATTCTCACCCTGATGGGTCTGAAAATTAAAACATCTGGGACTAGAGGCATACACCTTAACCACTAGACCATTCTCACCCTGATGCGTCTGAAAACTAAAACATCTGGGACTAGAGGCATACACCTTAACCACTAGACCATTCTCACCCTGATGCGTCTGAAAACTAAAACATCTGGGACTAGAGGCATACACCTTAACCACTAGACCATTCTCACCCTGATGGGTCTGAAAACTAAAACATCTGGGACTAAAGGCAAACACCTTAACCACTAGACCATTCTCACCCTGATGGGTCTGAAAACTAAAACATCTAGGACTAGAGGCATACACCTTTACCACTAGACCATTCTCACCCTGATGGGTCTGAAAACTAAAACATCTGGGACTAAAGGCATACACCTTTACCAATAGACCATTCTCACCCTGATGGGTCTGAAAACTAAAACATCTGGGACTAAAGGCATACGCCTTAACCACTAGACCATTCTCACCCTGATGGGTCTGAAAACTAAAACATCTGGGACTAAAGGCATACATCTTTACCAATAGACCATTCTCACCCTGATGGGTCTGAAAACTAAAACATCTGGGACTAAAGGCAAACGCCTTAACCACTAGACCATTCTCACCCTGATGGGTCTGAAAACTAAAACATCTAGGACTAAAGGCATACACCTTAACCACTAGACCATTCTCACCCTGATGGGTCTGAAAACTAAAACATCTGGGACTAAAGGCATACGCCTTTACCACTAGACCATTCTCACCCTGATGGGTCTGAAAACTAAAACATCTGGGACTAAAGGCATACGCCTTTACCAATAGACCATTCTCACCCTTGTGGGACAGCAAACTACAACCTCTGGGTTAGAGGGATACACCTCCACAACTAGATTAGTCTCAACCCTGTTTAACTGGAAACCACAACCTCTTCGGTCTTGACAGACAATTTGCCAATAAACAAACTCATGTCGCCGTCATGATAAATCTTATATTATCAATCTTACAGTCGTAAATATAAATGAATTTATTGTAATATTTTCATAATTATGCTATATATGTGTGAATAGAGCTTTATCCAGTATCATTTTTAATCATAAAAAGTAACGGAAATTTAAATTTAAAAAAGCTACTCCTACCATTAGATCCTTACCTAATTTGGCCCTCCCCAAGGCCCACCAAGTGAACTTTTTTGTCAATTTCCCAGCAAAGAATTGAACAGAATACAACACAATGAACCATTTTAGACCTAAACAGCCAAACTTTTATTGGGAAAGGACCCTAAAACCCATATTGCATCATTTAAAACAAAATATTGTTTAGGTTTTGGGAACAGGGTTTACATCGATGATCTACACATGCACTCACATACTCCTAACCCTAACTCGCCCATATGGGCCTTGACCAGAGCAACAGCAGCTAGCCTCTCCTGAACCCAATCATGAACAGAATATCCTAACCTCAATTGCCCATATGGGCCTTGGCCTGAGCTAAAGCACCCAGTTTCTCCTGAACCCAATCATGAACAGAATATCCTAACCTTAACTCGCCAATATGACCTTGGCCTGAGCTACAGCAGCCAGCCTCTTTTGAACCCAATCATGAAAAGAATATCCTAACCTCAATTGCCCATATGGGCCTTGGCCTGAGCTACTGCTGCAAGCCTCTCCCAAACCCAATCCAGAAGGACAGAATATCCTAACCTCAATTGCCCATATGGGCCTTGGCCTGAGCTACGGCAGCCAGCCTCTCCCAAATCCAATCCAGAAGGACAGAATATCCTAACCTCAATTGCCCATATGGGCCTTGGCCTGAGTTACTGCTGCAAGCCTCTCCCGAACACAATCCAGAAGGACAGAATATCCTAACCTCAATTGCCCATATGGGCCTTGGCCTGAGCTACTGCTGCAAGCCTCTCCCGAACCCAATCCAGAAGGACAGAATATCCTAACCTCAATTGCCCATATGGGCCTTGGCCTGAGTTACTGCTGCAAGCCTCTCCCGAACACAATCCAGAAGGACAGAATATCCTAACCTCAATTGCCCATATGGGCCTTGGCCTGAGTTACTGCTGCAAGCCTCTCCCGAACACAATCCAGAAGGACAGAATATCCTAACCTCAATTGCCCATTTTGGCCTTGGCCTGAGTTACTGCTGCAAGCCTCTCCCGAACACAATCCAGAAGGACAGAATATCCTAACCTCAATTGCCCATTTTGGCCTTGGCCTGAGCTACTGCAGCAAGCATCTCCTGAACCCAATCCAGGAAAAAAACAAACTTACCTAAACTCACGCATGTTGGCTCGGGCCTGAGCTACTGCAGCCAGCTTCTCCCAAACACCATCCAGAAGCTCAGAAACAATCAGGCGGTCTCCCACTTTTCCCCCTACTGTCACTGAAATAAATGCAGTTTTACTAGTTTCTGCGAGGATTGTGATGTTGTAATATACATGAACATTCAGAAGCCATCTTAACAAGCGGCTTTTGAGTAATCTCAATGTCATTTAAGCAAATGAAGCATATTTAGAAATTTAAGTCAGCATTATGTAACGTAGATTTTTGTAGATTAATAAGTTCAGCAGGAAATGAAATCCAGGTACACAACATCATCACCTTATTAACATTTTGCAAAGCTTTCTTGACTTTTTTTTCAAGTTTCGAGCAACACAAGTCCAGGAATGCCAATTTTTGCTAATTCAAGGGCCATAACTCTGGAACAACTTCATTACCTCATTTTCCTCTAAATGCCAGTTGTAATTTATCACAACAGGGGAAGGAACTCTATTAGTTTACATCTACCGTTCTAATCCTGAATTTTGATTACGTATTTATATTGAAATGTTGTTTATTTTTGCTAAATAAAGTATGTTGAAACCAACTTCATCACCTTAACGTTTCAAGACTCTAGGTAATATAGTTTATGAGTCTTGAGAAACACCAGTCCAGGAATGCCAATTTTGGCTAATTCAAAGGCCATATCCCTTGTTTTAAGAAGAGCAGCGCGAAGCGAAACCCCAGGTGCACAACTTCATCATCCTTTTAACATTCCCCTAAGGTTTCATGATTAGGAAATATAGTTTTGAATTTTGACAGACACAAGTCCATAAATGCCTTTTTCTGCTAATTCAAGGGCCATAACTCTGGTTTTACTACGTGCAGTGGGAAAAAACACCGAACAAAGATCATTACCACATACATACAGTACATGCTATATCCCCCTCAGAGCGAAAATCCCCAGGAATTTTTATCTTTCCGCCGGTCTCCATGAGGGGGGGATAAAAATCCCCTGGAATTTAAGACGACATACAGGTGATGTAACAGTAACAAGACACAACGTACTGACCCTCTCACTCCTGCTAGGTACATTATTGACTCTATCAACTTTTATGACAGTAGTTATGAGATTATACAAATTTTCAATGAAAGGGCCCCAATTTAAACTGATGTCAAGAAGTGAAGTATTGATAGTGGTACATCTCCTGCATAACTCTATTAGTAACCCAATAGACTTTTCAACAAATAATATTATACACGCTGACATGCAGATTATGAACATTGATTGGTTAATGGGCGTATTTTTGCAATGATTATCACTATCAATTTGGTGGATGTTTTGAATTGAGAATCCTCCATATTAATGAGGTTAACAAAAATATTACAGTAGGAAGAAATTTCATTCAGGAAACATGAATCCAAAACAACTTCAAAGAAGCAGCCAGAGCAGCCCCAGCAAAAAGATGACCGATTTTGTTAAAGATGGAAGCTTCAGTCCAGCATAGTTTGTGCTCAGATTATTATCATTGAGTGTTGCTTATATGCTGATTTCATGACATGGTAATATTTTGATATGTATATTATTTATTATTTCACTTGCTCTATACGGTATTTGTAGTGTGATATATTTATATATAAAATAAAAAATAAGGACAAACCACAAATTAAACAAATAAAATAACACTCTTTTTTATAAGTCTTGCTGATGTAGTACATAAGTGGACTTATAATGACCCATATACCCAGTACATAAACATGTCTCTTCCGAAAACCAATTAAAGTTTTTCAGAGTACTTGAGTAATCGATTGGAAGAAATCCGAGTACTTGAGTACTGATTTTACCTCTTGCCATCCCTAGTATATAGGACAAATCTTGACCAATTAATAAACTGTTTGGCTTACTTTGACCACACCAAAGAATTAACCAGTTTTAAACATATGGTGTTGATCTACCAACATAGCTTTCTGGCCCAGTGACTATACTATCGCAAGTCTGTTCCGTGACAAATGTAACACATATATCATACACCATACCTATGGACTTGATTATTGATGGTAGTGATCCCTTCTCAGCTAGAACTCGATCCAGTATTGATTTCTGAAAAATGAATATGTTCACTTTAAGTTACTAACACCTTTCAAATTTTATGAGGTTTTAACTGAGGTTTTAACTTTTTTTTTAATTTTTCACAAATAAATCATGTTGCAAATTTAAACCCAAGTGAAATATTCAATTTACAATTGCTTTTTTTAATTCAGTTTTTTAAATAATGGTTATACAAATTTTAAACCTTGCGAATTTGACTCAAACCGAAAAATCACTAAAAAGGAACCGCTCAATATTTGAAAGCAGTCTGCAGTGGTAAAGTAATTTCTAAGAGGTTGTTTTATTTTAACAACAGAGTTATAAGTTTTCTTTGTCTTATTCCACATATCTCTTTTATCATCTAGATGCCTACCTGAATTTCTTCCTCTGTTTCTTCATGTTCCAGTATTGGTGGACCCACAAGGGAGTAGAGGTATACTAGCATACATAGCACATCATCTATACTGTAAATCCTACAACCAACAAACAAGAGAGTATTACACAAATCATACCAAATCAAAAATTGTGTATTGAGCTTGATCCTCTTATAAGGGACTTATAAGATGTTTTGAGAAATTGGGGCCTGTTCCCCCCCCCCCCCCGAAAAAAAATAATAATGCATACCTACCTACCCTATATTTTTGGGGAGATGTTAGTGGAGACTTTTTTTGGTGCCCTATCACACAACACAAACCAAAGTCAGTATAACAGCTCAACAAAGCATATGTTGTATGTTATGTTGTATGTTATGTCTTGCAGATTATTTTTTTTAAGAATTATCTTATCTTACCATCTATCCTCATGTTTCTTGGCAAGCATCTGTTGAACCTGAGACAAAGCCTCCAGGCCACTCGGATCATCTAAGCTCTGCAGCAAGCCTTTTTCAACACTGATACGCTCATCAATATGGCGATTGTCAGGATGACTCAACATCTCTGAGGTTGCCATGGAAACTTGTATCCAATCAAGATGATTCATAATTTGTTTGTATTTTCCCCTAAAAATAGAGAAAAAAAAACAAATACAATTTGCACATCTTAAATCTAAGTGTACATTTGGTACTGAGATACTGGCTTCCTTGAAGTTTGCTGTTTAAAGTACATACACGTACAAAAGTACTTTTAACTTAACACCTTTAGATATGCAGTTCATCTTTATTTAAGTAAAATAAATGTAGTTAACAGTAAGTTTCAATTGAACAGAGAATAACATACCAATCTATTCTATTCATCAGAAAGAGTATAAATTCCCGGCAAAGATTCCAATTGATTTAATCAATTATATATTCCTGGAGTTTATCAACCACACAGAACTCCATTTGAAAGGATTTATATTTAAATAAATATATGAGTAAAATCACAGAACTTTTGGTACAAAGCCAAAAACCTCAATTCAGAAAAAAACACTGCTGCACTCAAAACAGGGGTACATTGCTGAAGATGTTAGCTGATAAGTGCTCGGAAATAAATTCCTATGCAACAGGTTATCATAAACATACACATGCCATATTTTCTTGAGACCATTCAGGGGGATTTGTTCAAAAAGGTTGAAAATTCAGGGGGATTTTTTAGCAGGTGTAATTTGTCGAAATTTCAAAGTATTTTAAGACGCCATTACGAAAAAACAAATTGCTATATTTTTGAAAGGCTACTAAGGGGATTTTGTCCAGAATTCAAGGGGATTTGGGTCACATACCTGGGGATTTTCATCATCACCATGTAGTGCTATGGGCATGGCACAGTCGTGCCAATTCACCTTTAATGGGCTTACCTTCCTCTAAAATTGGATACAAGATCTGCTGCCTATCATAAATGATGACTTTCAGACTAATAGAGAGAATAGAATGAATTATCAATATTTTTCATTTCAATTCCCAAATAGTTAGATTTGTTTGCTCTTGATCAAAAGCAAATGCATAATTTTTTGTTTAAGTTCATAAACACATCTCCTTTTGGCATTCATCAAAAAATAAAAACATCACCACCTTAATACATAAATACTATTCATTTCATCCAAATTGTCTACTTTCAGTTTCTCTTCTGAAATTCTGTTATTTTCCGATATTTGCGATGAAGGTCAATGTCATGTATGTAAACATGTAAGTGAGGCATAACAAAGAACAGCATTGTCAATTAGTTATTTTGATCCTTTTTTTACCGAATAATGTACTGTCACCTTTAAATTATTAATCCTTTTGATGACAATGACACATGTTTTGAAGAACTCTTTAATTTGTTACATCCTCTCTGATTGGATAAAAATTATAGTTAAACCAATGAAAATCGACCTTTTATCTGACCAGTCCAATTGACATTTCTTTCGCAAATTCTGTCAGTTTCAATCAAAACAATGCCTGAAATGTGACCTGCTGATTTATTAAGTGTCACCCATAGGTGTTGTTAAAACACAACATCAGTTGATAATCCAATTAAGCTTCAGGACAGGAAGGGCATAATAACTGTAAACAGGCTAATATAATTAAACCCTGTGATAAATTTGCGTAATTTTGAACACACTTTTCGATCTTTAATTCCGGGGGATATTCATCCCCCTCCGGGAGACCGGGGGGATGGGTCGAAATTCTGGGGGATTTTTTCCCCCTCGGGGGGATATGGCATGTATAAAGCACTCCTGAGTTCTGTATGGCTAGAATTTGGCTGCCTGGTAGAAAAAGCTAGATTGATTCAAGTTGTTGCATAGAAAATTTGCATCAAAAATGAACTGTAAAAACCACACTGACTTTCTTGAGGGGGGGCTGAACCTTTCCTGCTCTTATCCTATTGGTAAAGTTTTTAACTAATAGCGCTCTTTAATATCTGGTTATTGCTTAAGAACGGCAAGCTTCTGCATTGTATTTGGTACCATCAAATAGTGCTCTGCCAAAGCAACTCGCTCAAGATTCAACTAAATATGTTATATTTTTGCCTACTGATCATATTACAAAACAAACTCCTTAACTACCTGAACAATTTCAGAGTAGAGTCTAGTTGCTCAGCAGTGACCCTGCCAGGTTTTCCTGACAGTGACAAAGGGAGGTCACACTGAGCTGCTGCCTCTACAAGTTGTCTGTTGACCTCCATTAGAGCCTCCTTCTGTTTCCCTGTCATCATGGCTTGGAGGTGCCCCTCACTTCCTGTCTGCGTCGCTAGGCAACCTGGAGCTATCACTGAGCTTCCTGTCTCTCTGGAAAAAGCATGAGAAATTCCTACTGTGATAAAGCACAATGCATCCAACACAACTAACTAAGATTCTTGTGGAATTTTTGAACTCTAATTTAAGTATCGAATCAACCTAAACAACAATTATGCATTTAAGAAATTATGTTTTCTTTTATCTTTGCAAACATTCATTTTTCTATCTAACCAACATGTATGACCCTTAAATTCGCGCTTCATTGATAGTCAAAAGACATGGATTGAACACTAACACCTACAGGTACACCTCTGTACGCAAAACATGATGGCCCAATGTGGTGTACATTTATGATTACCGGTAGTTCAAAATCTTTACAGCAGATCTTTGAATAAAGAGTGAAAGACACTGCAGACAAAAGGACAAGGCAGCAACTTGATAGATGCTCTCCCTTCTGACAGCATAAACATTTGACCACTTAATTTTGAAACACATGTACTCCCAAAGCAAAGCTCTTCATAGCTTCTCTAATTCATGCCTGTGTTATGCTTGAACAAAATCACTGACCTGTCCATAAGGCAGAGTGGGCGCAATGATGAAATCTACATCAGTCACATGACCTGGTAACAATGGTTTAGGTGAAATACTTTACATATACCTGCCCTGATGGCAGAGTGGTGCCATGTTGACCTTGATGTTGGTCACATGATCTGCATTCTTGGCACTCAAGCGTATTCATAACCTATATGATATGAATATGCTGAGTTGTCAAGGATGATGATCTGGTAGCAATGATGAATCATATTTACAACATAACTGACCTGTCCACATGACAGAGTGGTGCCATGTTGACCTTGACATCAGTCACATGACCTGGTAACCTTGGTAACATCATCTGTATCCTGTCCATCAGGCTCTCAGAAGTGTGAGAGGTCACAGCAGCAAGGTCAAGGCTTCTGTCTACGAACAAGATTGAGGCTCGCTCTGTCTTTGTCTAGTGATGAGAATGTGGTGAACAAGTGTGGGCATATTTTTAGATACTTGTTTTATAACTGGATCTCATAAAAATAAATGAATCCATACAAAACATTTAGGCTTTAAAAGTAGCAACAAGAATAGTTGTAAAACTGAAATTGTGAGCAGGTCTGTCTGCTGGCAGACCATTTATTAGTTTGAGGACTGTGCGCTTAAAAAAACCCAGTAAATTGCATAAGATCTCATTGGGTCTGAAATTCAGTTGCTGTGGTGTTTTTTAAATAATGAATATGGCTTAGAGTTTCAGTTTCTGGTTAGAATACTAAGTTACAAACATTGTGCAATAGTAATGCCATAATTGATACAAAACTTTAAAAACAATTAAAACACCATATATGTGTCAGGCCTAATCACACCCAGATAGCTTGAAAGCTGACAAATGTATTAACTATGGACTTCATCAAAATCAAGAAACCATTTTTTCTAGCTAGTTTTACAGGCCATACCTTTCTTCTATTTCTGGCAGTAGGAAATGATTCCAACTCAGATGCAAGCAAAGCGCTTGTGTGGCCCATAGCATAGATGTCCTCCCTCACCCCCAACTCAGCCAATAGCCCATCTACGCTGCTCACAAAACACTGTAAGAAATCACTGAATTATGATAATAAAATTGCCCTTTTATCACATGTAGTTGTTATGTTGTGAAGCATAACCCACATACAGATTAGACCCTGGTCAAAGCAACCTTGGTTTTTTAACATGCCCCAGCATATATCACAGTCAAAAGGGGAAAATGGTGAATTTCCCTCCTGGAACACGGTTAGAATTCTTGGTGAGGCAGGGAACAAAACCTTTTACGCCTGGGTTGACAACTTGACAGTAATATGTCTTCCCACTAGACTACAGCTCTGCCAGAACCTTCATGCTAAAAAACTGATATAATGTCTCTATGTGGTGAACATTACTCAGCAAATCTGGGCATGTTATTTCCCATGATGTATCTTTCCTATTCAGTAATGGATATAAAGTAAAACAAAGATTAACAATTCAGTTTTATTCCATTTCATTGCACTCAATTGTTCATTGTAATTAAACCTTAATTGAAATTTAAAAAGAAATAGGGGTGAAATTGCTAATCATTTTCATACATTTAAGGCAGATATAAAAGTCAAAAGTAGTAAGTTTTAGTAAGTAAAAAAAATCAAATACTTGTAGTAAGTTTATCTCAGTGAAAAATTTAAAGTATTGTAAGTAAAATTCAAAAGTGGCAAGTCAATATCAGGGAAAATTTAAAATCAATAAGTTAATTTCAGTGAAAAATTAATAGAAGTAGGTAAATGTCGGTAAAGATTTTAAATGGATAAGTTAATGTCAGCGAAATTCAAAAGTGGCAAGGTAATGTCAGCGAAATTCAAAAGTGGCAAGTTAATGTCAGCCAAATTCAAAAGTGGCAAGTTAATGTCAGCCAAATTCAAAAGTGGCAAGTAAATGTCAGTGAAATTGGCAAGTTAATGACAGCGAAATTCCAAAGTGGCAAGTTAATGTCAGCGAAATTCCAAAGTGGCAAGTTAATGTCAGCGAAATTCAAAAGTGGCAAGTTAATGTCAGCGAAATTCAAAAGTGGCAATTTAATGTCAGCGAAATTCAAAAGTGGCAAGTTAATGTCAGCGAAATTCAAAAGTGGCAAGTTAATGTCAGCCAAATTCAAAAGTGGCAAGTTAATGTAAGCAAAATTCAAAAGTGGCAAGGTAATGTCAGTGAAATTCAAAAGTGGCAAGTTAATGTCAGCCAAATTCAAAAGTGGCAAGTTAATGTAAGCAAAATTCAAAAGTGGCAAGGTAATGTCAGTGAAATTCAAAAGTGGCAAGTTAATGTCAGTGAAATTCAAAGGGGTGGGCAATTTTAATCTGTTTCATAAATGAAATTGTCATGAAATTTTGCACAATTTTGTGCACATGTTTTTTTTCTGAATAATCTTACATTCTCTTTAACTGACATAAGTTTTGTGTAAATGGGCATTTCGCTCTGTAACATTAATGATGGTTTTACAGAAATGAAGGGACTCCATCAATAAAGTGGCCAACCTTGAATTGCACTTGAAGATGTTTAGGTAGCACACTGAAGTCCACACTTTTCAACGAATCTATGTCCTTGTGCTCAGCCTGTACAAAGACAAAATATAACAAACTGTATCAGAGTGACACAGAGCATTGCAAAGAGAGGTCATCCAACAATACTTAAAGCCAGAGTTATAGACCCTGTTTTACATGTGCATATTGTGTCTGGGCTGTGTGACACATGTACAAAGTTTTGTGTGAATACCGTTCCTTGAAAAAATTGTATTAGAACACTACCAATATTGACAACATATGCCATGATAATTCCTTGGCCTTTTTCTTCTTCAAACAGACAACCTACCGTAATAATAAGCGGAGAAAAGCTTTTCCATGTATGGATTGAAAAGTTTTGGCGAAACATGCATGGATCACTGTTAGATTAGATTTCAATGCAATACATGATGTGCTGAGATATTTACATAAATTGAATTGAAAAATATTTGAGGTGGTACACAATCTTAAATGTAAATTAAAGTCGAAAAAGGGGCCTAATTCTGTCAAAATGCTTGATAGAGTTACCTCCTCCTGTGTACAGGTTGGGGCATGATGGTGAACAAGCGTGCGAAGTTTCAAAGCCAGATGTCAATGGACTTTGAAAAAATTAGAGGTGGTACGCAAACTTTAACATAAATTCTAAGTGGAAAAAGGGGCATAATTCTGTCAAAATGCTTGATACAGTGACCTCCTCCTGTGTACAGGTTGGGGACATGTTGGTAAACAAGCGTACTAAGTTTCAAAGCCATATGTCAATGGACTTTGAAAATATTTGAGGTGGTACGCAAACTTTAACGTAAATTTTAAGTCGAAAAAGGGGCATAATTCTGTCAAAATGCTTGATACAGTGACCTCCTCCTGTATACAGGTTGGGGACATGTTGGTAAACAAGCCTACTAAGTTTCAAAGCCATATGTCAATGGACTTTAAAAATATTTGAGGTGGTACGCAAACTTTAACGTAAATTTTAAGTCGAAAAAGGGGCATAATTGTGTTAAAATGCTTGAGAGAGTTACCTCCTGCTGTGTACATGTTGGGGGCATGATGGTGAACAAGAGTGCAAAGTTTCAAAGCCATATGTCAATGGACTTTGAAAATATTTGAGGTGGTACGCAAACTTTAACGTAAATTCTAAGTAGAAAAAGGGGCATAATTTTGTCAAAATGCTTGATAGAGTTACCTCCTTCTGGGAACATGCTGGGGGCATGATGGTGAACAAGTGTGCAAAGTTTCAAAGCCATATGTCAATGGACTTTGAAAATGTTTGAGGTGGTACGCAAACTTTAACATAAGTGGTTACCCCAATGCCGACGCTCGGGTGACTAGGATAGCTCTCCTTATTCTTCGAATAGTCCTGCTAAAAACAAATATCTTCAACAATCATCAATTAGTTACACTTTTAAGTGTAATTTGAAAAAAAATCTCATTTAAAAATATCTTTCAGCCCAAGATTTTCATATTGCGTTGTTTGCTGCAAGGTAGCATTTTTCAGCATTTGTGTGTAAAAATATGATAATCGTTCGGACTTACATTATTTTTCTAGTGAAAATGTCAAATGAAACATAAATTTGGTGTGGCCTTAGGAATACACAACTTCAAAGGGATACAAACCTTGCTGTGAGAGTTATTGTACTGCAGCTCTATCTGCCTGACATCAGATTCCATCAGGGGAGATAATCTTGAGTATCCAGGTAGAAGGAAAACAGAGTTACCTATACTGATAGTGGACAGCGGGATGTGGAATACCTCAGCTGTGTAGTTCTGAAAAAGCCAGAGAGTATTCTTATCACATGACATAAGAGTGAAATATTATTATTTAAATATTTTCTTGTATTACATTTGTGTAACATAACATGATTTGATGTCAATTTGCCTAAGAAGTTTGGTGTCAAACTTTTCACCCAAAATGATCAAAAAGTACCAGTAACAAAACTATTTAGGGAAATGTTATAAGGTTCACTTTATAACTTTACCTAAACTGGTTTCATAAAGTTTTATATTAATTGGCAACTCATGAAAAATCATATTTATTCTTGATATGCATTCACATTTTAATATTTTAAACACAATACCTTTATCCCATACCTTTATAATTGAACTATATTTCTTAAGAAAAACATATGTACAATTACCAGTACCTTAAAGCAATCATTTAGGTATCTCATACGACGTACCAAGAATGGATATCACTGGCAATGCTGGACATTTCATTAGGATACTGTGAATGGTAAGTGTCAGTTACATCCAGTTAGGTCCAATATAACTGTATAACTTTTTACACTGATAGCAAACAATGACAGAACCCCCAAGTCTATGTTATTAGTAAATTCAATACCTCAACAATTCTATGAATGACAGACCAATTCAAGTTTCACAACTAAATTGTGTAAAATATGGAAATCTTAAGTGATTTTAAGTAATTTTCTAATTTGACAATAGTCGAGAATATCCAACCTGTAGGATGATTAGATAACTTAGAAACTTGCACAAACATATAGAATTTGTTTGTTGAAAAAGTGTCACACCGTTGAGTTTCAAATAATCAGAATTTCTTTCAGAGAGTAATGGTTCTTTTCTGTGATCACGAGTGAAATGAGTTTACATCTAACACTGAAATTTAACAATTTTTATGGGGGTTTTTATGCTAAAGTTAAGAATAATTTCAATTGAATTGGCATAATTTGGAAACTCGTGACAAAAAAACAAAGTTGTGACGTCTCTTTGGTGATGTCATTCCAAACAATCTTACCCCAGCATAGTTAACTCTACGTTATTTTATGAACCAATCAGGAAAAGCAATGTGTAAGAGCAGTGAAAATATCAAAAACTGAAAATGAAATTAACAGCAGTGACAATAACATCATGCTTAAACAAAAACATAAAAGAAAGCACAAAACGTTCTGTACTCACCATGTTTCCCATCCATTCCAGCACCCTCTCTTCAACTTGATTAAAGAATTCAGGATCTTCATCAGTGTGTCCATCCATGCTGAATGCATGGCTGGCCGACCCCTGACATACCACTACCACCACGTACTGCAAGTGAGCAGTTGAGACTATTCATATTAATGCAAAATCTCACTACAAAGTTCACTTTATTACAAAATTTAATTTGTCATGTTTCTATCTACTGTTACATTATACATTTGTTATATAGTTTGTTCAAAAGCTAATTTTGTTATGGCAATAAGTTGATTTTTAAAATTAAAACTTATCATATATTTATCTTCTATTTTTATCTTATTTTCAAACCTGGAAGTTGCTGGCCTGTAGAATGTCACAAATAATTTCTCTGTTATCACCTTCCAACAAGCCACTGACAATGAACACAGCCTTCTTGTCTGACTCCGCCCCACTCTGAAGACATTCACCATTTAAATAATTACAAACCATCATACCGTAAACTTTCGTTCTAGCCTTAAGCACATTAACACTGCAATAAATTGTGTTTTGTTCAGCAAAATATACAGATATGTATAAAAAATCATATATTTGAAAAAATGCCAATTTAATGTACTTAATTGAGATTTCATTCGTTTTACACAAACCTTGTATGGCAAGTGTACAGCAGATGGGCACAGACAATTATCAGTAATAAAAGCTCTTTTTATAACATAAAATATGGTGTGTTTTTCTATGAAAAAGGTTAAACATTTCATATACAAAAGCATTAAACATAAACAAGATAACATTTAACAGATTAACACAAGTGCAATAGAGTTGTACCCTATTTTAATTAATAGCCAAAAAATATAAATACATTTCTACAAATATTTCAAAAATACACTTTCTGAGAGCGCATACATGTATAAAAGAATATTTTTTGTGACAAATTTAAACATATTGTTAGTACTGTCTTTCAGAACACAGAAGTTATACTGTGACTGAGAGTGTTTTACCATTATCTAATAAACTATTCACATGTATCCTATTTGTTTTAAATTTATATAAAATTTGAATAATCCAAATAACAAGAATAATATGAAAATTGGGAAAATAAACTTGACTTTACTACCCCAGTGATAAAACTGATGGATCCTTTTACTTATGTTATATCTTCATGTATCATGTACCTCAAAAGATGAGAACTCTTTCACGTCAGAGGCCCCTGCCTTGAGCAATCTTGTAAGGCCTCCCTGCCAATGGAGAAGCTCTCCAACCCCTTGATCTAGAAACACTACTGCTCTGTTCACATGAGAGAACACTTTCTCCCACTGGCGGGAGATTCCAGCAGCTACACTCTTCATTTGGCAAGCATTTCCAGATCAATCTAAATTGAGAAGTAAGCAGAAAGATATATACACAGACAATATAACTGTAATGTTTACCTATGAACTGAACATAGAAAATAAACTGCAGGAAAATGGCATATGTTTTTAATTTAAATGACTCATTTTCAAATCATTCAATCCCATCTATGCCATTTGAGGTTATTATTAAAATCCAGGGCCATATACCAGCATTGCTGTTCAGCGGACCGTTATATTATTATAAACGAACATCAGCCGCCTGCAGCGCACAGTTACAGTTGTACTTTGAATGCACATCCACCGCCTACAGCGGACCGTAACATTATTATGTAGCAAATCCGCCTACAGCGGACTGTTACACAGTATAGTATTACCGGAGTTTATTTGCATAAATTGGTTAAAACGGTAAAGGGTAAATCCCCAGTCGGTTAACTGAAGTATATTTCAAGTATATGATCCAAAGACTTGGAGTAAAGTCTTAGCCGCATAACCGCAGAGCTGCTGTGATATCCGAAAAAGGGGGCCGAAAAAGACATCCGAAAAGCCGTAACTCAATTTAATTAATGTTACTTGTATAAAGAACAAATACAATAACTGCGCGTGAAATCTTCTGAAATAACGAATCAAATATATTGATGTTTAGGGAATGGGGTTAGTTTATAGCCTAAACGTTTCGTTTGATTACCTATTTTCGGAAAATTTCTTGTTTCGTCAACAAAACAGAGCAGACAACCGTTAACACCAATAGTGGCAGTCAACAATTTTCGGCGACCCTGTTAACGACTGGACATGTCATAATATAGGACAAAATAACATAACAATGCCCTCTAACAACATGTGTTGTGTTTATACAGCGATCGAATAGACAGAGAGGTTTAAGAAATAGTTTAAAGTATGTCGTCGAAGGTAGATGTCCGGCGAGTGGCGGCCGTCGTCGGGGCCCTTGTAGCAGATGCTGCAGGTATGATAACATTTATTTGTTAACGATCTTTTTCAGGACAAACTTAAACAAATTCATGCGGCTATTTGTGTTTGTTCAGTGCGCGAAACGCATATGTTTAAACATAAGGTCAAACACAGTGCGTACCGCACCAAGTTTGTATAGTGAATGGTTAGGAAACGCAAATTACTGCGAAATATTCGAACAAAAAATGGTTCCCGGACCTATATTCACTAACGCTCCGAGGCAAGACCCTAATCGTCATTTTTCTAAATTGTCCGCTTTAAACATTGGATATATATATATATATATATATATATATATATATATATATATATATATATATATATATATATATATATATATATATATATATATATATATTTGTCAATTTGTCTTTAGTTTTTTTTTGTCTTATTAGTGTTTACTTTTTATCGGTTGTGTGTGTGTGGGGGGGGGGGGTCACTCTTCGACCATGTTACTTGCCACCACCTCCGAATTCTTAAAATCATCGTTATAATACGTAATATAGGGGACTTTAAAAGGGAAGACCCCCCCCCCATAATCGGTTTATATGACTTAACTGATTAACGCATTATTTCATCCAATGTTTTATCTTAATCCTGATACAATACGACTAGACGGTTTAACCAAAGATTAGAAATTCTATTTATATTCAATCTTGACTTTCGTTTACGCAAATATGTTATGGATACCATGGGACCATTCTCACATTGTTTTACATGTTCATTATAATGACACGACATTGAAGTGACGACGTGACAAATATGATACATGATTGCTGGTCGGGCCTGCATGTGTCTCATGTACGGGTAATAGTTCGATGACCTGAAGCAAAATCTTAATGAAAAAGAATGGGCGGAGTAAGCGTTGCGAGCGAACCCTTTAATTATAATCATTAATATTTTACTTAATGTCATCTAAATGACTCAGAATACAACCTCATTGTCCACAGGGTGTGTGTATCGGACGAGTGGTAGTGGGCGGACCTTTAAACACCCGGGAAAAGTGAAGCTTTTAATCATTAAGCCTAGTACTTAATGATTGCCTTTTTGCAACTTTATTTGTTGGAAATGTAGGTTGCATTCTGATGTCCATATCCAACTTTTCATATTACACTGACATTATAGATTTTGAAAACTGCTTGAATACATCATCATGGTATTATGCGGCTGCACATGTCTTGGAAAAAATCGGTCCTCGGAAAAGATAATGAGTATGAGACTGGAGGATGTGCAGTAAAATCATTCACAGCATACACCTTATTAACCAAGAAACGTGTCCTTTCAATCTCCGCTCAATCAATATGCTTTAAATTTCAAAGGTTCGGTTTCGATAGACCGACGGGTAACGAATCTGAAGTTGTCGTGAATATTTCCTTGATTTTGTATTATTTTAAGCTTCTATGGAACGAGTATTACACTATTTAGTTAGAAACAAAATATGAATACAATATATATATATATATATATATATATATATATATTTATATATATATATATATATATATATATATATATATATATATATCATCGCGACTTTTGCTTATTTTATCAGGTCAGCCGATCCACTGGAACTACAATCTAGATCGCCTTGACGCTATTTTAGCGGAAACACCGGAAGTGGCGTTTATTGAGCCGTCAATAAACCCGTTCTACACGCTGCCATGCGGCTCACAGAGCGGATATGGAGATCAGTCGTTCACCATACTGAAGTCGCTCGTTGACAATAATGGTCGGTGTAACAGTCTGTACAGTATAAGTAATATCGGTAACTAAGGGTCACCTGGTAAACAGCTACAGAGAATATATTGTTATAATAAATCGGTGAAATAATTTGCGACCTTAAACAAACAAGTATTCTCTATATAAAGTTATAAAAGAAAAAAAAGAAAAATAGGGTGCCAAATAAAACCTCCGGCAAACCCGCAATCTTGGTCGGCTTATTGCATTATTCCGTTGCCAGGCCATAATAGAGGTGCTTTTTTCAACACGCATTGTTTGGCTTCTGGACTTGGTACATGAATGTTTTTTAGGCCAATAGGGACTGAATCTTTTAAATCCTTGGAAATTAAAAGCAAAACAAAAACTTAACATTAATTGCCGCAAATGACCTTTACAAACACATTCGTGTCCTATGTTTCATATTTCACAATGCAGGTTTGAACACCGATGCTCTCAACAAGGCAATGTATGATTGTTTTGGACCCGACAGTGCGTACGAAAATGATACAAACGCCATTTACAAAGATAAATCAGGTAAAATGTTTCTTTATGTTATCTTGACCCCTAAACATAACAAACAGAAATGTCACGTCTTTTTAAAGCATTGGAAACAAAATTTAAATACCCGATTGTTATCCATTGAAGATGCTTTGGTCAGTGTATGTATGTACTCGATTGTAGAAAGCTTGTTGAAATATTTTTGTTAACGTTCTGCTCGATAGCGACCCGTAAATAATGAACGCAGTGGTGCAAAACCCCAACTTTTTAGCTAGTTAGTCATTAATCTTCTCAGGCGTCCAATACTGCGCAGTCAAAGCCTATTTCTATGTGTTTTCAGACATCACGACAAAAGCCACCAAATACCCAATACACGGCCCGTGGAGGCATTTCGGTATCAAAGAATTTCTCAGAAACTTCCAAGAAAGGAAGGAAAGTACAGGTAGATCACTAGAAATAAATGTTATTTTTAAAGTTAATGTTCAGTTTATATATTTGTCAGTTGTAACAACGACACTGTAACAATGTCATTGAAATCCAGACATAAAAGGTACTCACTCGCTTGCTTTTTGTTGGCAACGAATTTGTAGACTTTGTTGAAATTCAGTTATTTCACTTACTTCCAAACACATATACACATTTAAACAGAATTTGAACAGTCTAAACTACAGTCGAACCCCGTTGGCTCGAACTCGCTTAGGTCGATTTCCTCGTTGGTTCGAACTGGAGGACCGATTTTTTCTACTGAATGTAAGCATTCCCGCTTGGCTCGAATTTCCCGAGGCTCGAGTTATTTTCGCCGGTCCCAGTGCGATCGAGCCAACGGGGTTCGACTGTAATTCAATTTTCAGTAGCGTTACTAACTCCTTTCTGAAAAAAAAACATCTAGTATTTCTTTCACATTTTCCAACACTTCTAAACAGCTCTAACATGAACTTTTCATAATATTTTATTATTGTAATTGTAACATGTATGTTGTCATGGTTTCATTTCATTGTCTGACCCTATCAAGCGTTGACGATGTCTCTTTAAACAACTGAATCGATGCAAGAAGTCATTATCAAGCTTATATAGAGTCTTAAAGCATCAGTATTGTTATGTATAATCTAACAAGTGGTAACGAATTTATTTGGCTGGATGGAATCGACAAATTTTATCACTGGACACTCACTGTTTTGGACAATAATTCAAACGCATCTTTACCTCGTTCGTGCATGCGTGCACGCCCGTTTCGCTACATATTTACAGCCAGATTATGTATAGTTTATGGGTAAAAATAAAACCTAAGTTTATACTTATATCTTTAAGCTCGATTGTTAAATCATTGCCTACTCGCCTTCTTCGGCCCTGACATGCATTCAGTCAACCCACGGTAATACATTGAATATCTTGTTTGTAGGATCGCCCACAGATGAGCAGATAGACTGCGCAGTGCGGATAGTTCCGGTGGTGGCGCTGTACGCCGGTCGGCCGGAAATGCTCTCCCGGGCGGAGGTAGTGGTCCGACAAACTCAGGATAACGATATGTGTGTGGCAGTGGGTCTAGCTGCGGCCAGGTAGGGGTGATATTTAGCAACAGTTGTGAAACTTCAAAAAATACTGACAATGATAATAATAATAATAATAATAATAATAATAATAATAATAATAATAATAATAATAATAATAATACATTTTGTAATAATAATAATAATAATAATAATAATAATAATAATAATAATAATAAAAATAATAATAATAATAATAATACATTTTGTAATAATAATAATAATAATAATAATAATAATAATAATAATAATAATAGTAGTAATTATAATAATAATAATAATAATAATAATAATAATAATAATAATAATGCGGTCTCGTCTTGCAAGAAAACTGAGTAAACTTACTTAAAGATTTATAACTTTATAACACATTTACATGCTTCAAATTCAGAACAAACGATACTTATTATACTGCACATAGGTGTATGTAAACATTCATGTGTTTCTACGTTGTTGCTAGTTTTTAAAGTATGTAAAAGTAGAAAATGCAACATCTCTTAAAGAAATTTATATGCTCTGATATGCATTACTACAGAATACTTGAGTACTGTATCCTGAACGGACGCACGGACGGCGCAGTTGAGGCTACAATCGAGCAGTTGAGTGATCAAGACCGGGAGTGCCCACAGGAGCTTGACAAGGCGGTCGCTGGCTTCCTCCGGGAGGTTGTTCGCCGGAAATCCGAGCCACATATACCCGTGGCCCGGTCCATTAAAATATCCTGACGTAAGTTAAGTTCAGATATGTCAGGTTGTTTAACCTTAACTGTCTAAAGTTCGCACTGTTGTCGTTATTTGCATGTACATAATAGGGAAACAAAATTGACCGACTTTCGTTTGAATCAACCAATTAGGAGTTATATTCGATGTTTCTCGTCTCATAGTGATTTGTTAAGCATAAAACTGCTATACTATGCCCCTGGTCCGAAGAAAATCGTGACTTTATTTAGTGCGTGTTTAACATGAAAGTTTAGTTTTAGCGCCTTGCATTTGCATTTACCGACATTTCTTCGGTACAAACGATATGTATAAAGTTGTGTCTGTTTAACATACTCGTACCTTATCTTGCAGCCATACCCGGTTCCTTCCAGTCGGCGGTCCACGGACTGCTGGTCGGAAGTGGATATCGGGAAGCTGTGGAGGCGACGCTGAGGGCGGGCGGATGTAACGCCTCCCGGGCGGGCTTCATAGGCGCATGCATGGCCGCACAGGTAACATCTGGTTGAGCTAATATGATGTACATTGTCAGGCCCACCTTTTAGGTCGTGGTCCACCATTAAGGTCGTTGCCCACCATTTAGGTCGTTGCCCACCATTTAGGTCGTTGACCACTATTTAGGTCGTGGCCCACCATTAAGGTCGTTGTCCACCATTTAGGTCGTTGCCCACCATTTAGATCGTGGCCCACCATTAAGGTCGTTGTCCACTATTTAGGTCGTTGCCCACCATTAAGGTCGTTGCCCACCATTAAGGTCGTTTCCCACCATTTAGGTCGTGGCCCACCATTAAGGTCATTGCCCACTATTTAGGTCGTTGCCCACCATTTAGGTCGTTGCCCACTATTTAGGTCGTGGCCCACCATTAAGGTCGTTGCCCACCATTAAGGTCGTTGCCCACCATTAAGGTCGTTGCCCACTATTTAGGTCGTGGCCCACCGTTAAGGTCGTTGCCCACTATTTAGGTCGTGGCCCACCATTAAGGTCGTTGCCCACCATTAAGGTCGTTGCCCACTATTTAGGTCGTGACCCACCATTAAGGTCGTTGCCCAACATTTTGGTCGTTGCCCACAATTTAGGTCGTGGCCCACCATTAAGGTCGTTGCCCACCATTTAGGTCGTTGCCCACTATTTAGGTCGTGGCCCACCATTAAGGTCGTAGCCCACCATTTAGGTCGTGGCCCACCATTATGGTCGTTGCCCACCATTTAGGTCGTGGCCCACCATTAAGATCGTGGCCCACCATTAAGGTCGTTGCCCACCATTTAGGTCGTGGCCCACCATTAAGGTCGTTGCCCACCATTTAGGTCGTGGCCCACCATTAAGGTCGTTGCCCACCATTTAGGTCGTGGCCCACCATTAAGGGCGTTGCCCACCATTTAGGTCGTTGCCCACTATTTAGGTAGTGGCCCACCATTAAGGTCGTTGCCCACTATTTAGGTCGTGGCCCACCATTAAGGTAATGGCCCAACATCGCGATCAGTGCGAATCATTTGATAACAGTGTAAACTGACTACAATGTATGTTTCAGGACGGTCTGTCGGGTATCCCCGACCAATGGAAGGAGAAAACTCTACGATACACGGAAATAGCCAACGTTTCCAAGGAACTTGCTCAAGTGCAGTTTTAATAAAGATTCTACTGAAATATGAAAAAAAAATCAAATACTGTTAATCTGTTCACTGAAATTTCTTTGGTTTTTAGTTCTTTCATTACTTTCTATCTATGCTTTTTTATCGAAGTATTTGTCAATATGTAGTTTTAGGGCTGCTTTTAAAAGCTTGTAAGTGCGAATGACGGGCCCACCGTAAAACCTCGTGTTTGGTGGGCCCTGAGGACCTCACTTGCTCTTGTATCAGGGTCTTTAAACTACGTATAGATAAATGTTCGTTTAAAGTCATTGTTGAAGTGTTCATTCCTGCAATACTTTTATCTTGTGTTATTATTACATTCATTCATACTTATTGTAAATTACTGTCTGTTTTTTACAATATCAAATAAAGATTTGATTTATAAGTATAACAACAGTATCAGTGTGTGTGTGTGTGTGTGTGTGTGTGTGTGTGTGTGTGTGTGTGTGTGTGTGTGTGTGTGTGTGTGTGTGTGTGCGCGCGCGCGCGCGCGCGCGCGCGTGCGTGCGTGTGTGTGTGTGTATACCACGTGTTAAATTACGTCATAAATGCTACGTCGGCAATATTTTGATAAAAATTAAGACTTAAATCAAAGATAACATTTCTTTTACAACACCATTTTAAATAAAACAAAGGGCAGTCTATGCCGCTTAAAGAGCCCCGCATTTGTTTTATTACCGAAATTTGACAAAGTCATTATAGTTTCATCAAACACTTCGACAAACCTGTTTCCAAAATAATGTTTTGACAGTGCTCTGTCAGACGGCCGTATTATGAAAAGGTTTGTCGAAGTGTTTAAAAAAACTAAACTCGCAATCAAACTCTGGTAAAAGACAGAAGGCAGGGTTCCGTAAGCGGCGTAGACTGCGCTATGTTGTATTTAAGAAAAAGTGAAGTTATCTTTGTTTAAAGTCTTTCTTCAAATCAAAATATTGACACTGAGTATAACAAATTGGAATATTAAAACGTGCATGGTTGAATGCTACCCGAAGGCCTCGTGCTCATTCTTATATAGTTTTCACTTTCTTCGTCCAATCGGGAAGCAACGAGCCGCGGATGGATACCGGTGCATTAGATAAAGAAGTGCATCAGGCTATTAATAAGGATTATCATTTAAGGATTCAAAAATATGTCTCCAAAATACACGTTTTTGTTTTTAAGCTGCACTCTCACAGATTGAACGTTTTGAGAACCTTCTTTAAAAAAAATGTGTAGCTTTAAAATAAATATAAAACTGGGTGAACGTAACCACTGTGTATTCGATAAGGTAACCAAATTCGGTGTAGGAGTATAAACATTGTGGTGAAAATGTACGCGAAAATGTAAACAAAAAAGTAGATCCAGCATGTTCAACCTGATTTTTAATCGCAATCCATTCAGCTTTAAAATCTATAAATATGGAAGGTAGGCAATGGTCTGAAATGGTATTACCATGCTTTGATTTAATGTAATGTGTTAATAAAAAAAAACAGCCATAATCATTCGCGGTTGTTTTAGAGGAAAATGACCGAGGTGCTCCGATTGTTTTTTACCCGCTTTGCCCACCTGCCACAATTATTCTTTAAACATTAATTTTCACAGACCTTTTCATCATTTCTTCAGCCGGAGAGCATACGTCATTTTCAACGATAATTCGTCCATAAACTTTTTTTTTTTTGGCGAATTTATCTGTGTAGACATGTTTACAGTCAACAGAAGATAATGAGATTAAAAAAGGGAAAACAAAACGTAATTTAAAATCCGTAGGAGGTCAACGTGCCGTGTGCCTAGTTATTTGGGAATGTCTGATATCACTATGAATGATATCAGTTGAGTTTCGACTGAGATTGTCAGGGAATATACGGCCACAAACCAGGTCACTTCTTGTAAGTATTGCGTTCTTTATTTAACTTAAATTATCATTTTCTTTAATTTCTTTTATATAATTTTGTAATTATCGTATTATCCAACAATGCTATTGTATTATGGTTGAATAAGTTGGGTCTAGTTGAATGTGTGTTTAAGAGCAACTTGATCAACTATTTTAGTTTAAAATATAGACAGTCAAAACAAATCATGGTCGTGGCACTGCATGTACCATGGACGTTTTGATGGAAAAGCTTATATTAGCTAAATCTTCCTAAAAACATGTGGAAACACGATACATAGTTATAGATGGAACAGTTGATTACCGGTGGTGTGTTAATGGCTACTCTTTCAGTGTAAACGTCTAGCAACATTATAGATACTAAGTGTGTGTGTGTGTGTGTGTGTGTGTTGGGGGGGGGGCGGTTGTTAGAAAGTTAAAATAAAGGGTTAAATATGACAGAACACAATTGATTAAAGCAAAAGGGGTACGTGGAAGAGAAGAATGTGGTATAACCAACTTCTGCACCAGTTAATTGTAACCACGGCCCCCAGGTCCGGGGGTATACGGGGATAGCCGGGGAAATGGGCGGTGTTTTTACCTTTCAGGTGTCCCCGCTGTGCCGGTGAATGCGGTGGTTTTGTCTTCGCTTTTAATATAGCGGGGAATGGGCCTTACCTAGGGTCCTTGGAGTGCGGGGGCATTTGTCGGGGATTTTGCAATCTGTTCGTCCCCAAAGGACGGGGATTTTAGCTGGGGTTGGCTGGACCGAAAGTAAAAGTCTCCGCTATTCCACGGATCTGGGGGAGGGGGGCGTGGTTACAATTGACTGGTGCATTAACAGCGGAAACAATAACATTCTTGTAAACATTTTTAGCCAATTTCCTATAAAGTGACATGTTAAAACAAGACATTCGTAAGTGTTGATATTCCTGACCAATGCCAAAGTAATACATAGTTACCGCCATAAAATATCACATGACTCCCTCGAATCGCTTACAGTTGTAATTGTGTTATTTCAGGTCGTCATCATGTTGGTTAATGTTGCTCTGTGTTTGCTGTGCGTGGGCTTCAGGTAGGCTCAATAAAGAAACATATGTAGTTTCAGAATGTATGAAATTTATAAAGGCTTAACGCTCTGTACTGTAAAACAATTAGATTGTAAGACGCTACCTGTCAAAGCATTATACTTGAATTATATTTATGTATACATGTATATGAAAAACTTATAGTTTTACATTGCATTTCATTACATTACATTACATACAAAAGCAATTAGCAAAACCGACCCCGTATCATAAATAACTGGATGAATAAACAGTATTACTTAAAAGAACCACCTGGTTTTTTCCTGTTATGATAGTTTGTAGAACGATTTGTCATGACCATCTTTTCATTGTTTCAGCCTAGCAGCTACAACAACTTCAAGGTGAGTATGAACTTGTGGTTATGGTTGTGAGATTTGGGAATAACTTCGATTAACTGTTATTGAATGAGTGCATTATTAAGTAGATAAGCCATTTTTTTTGGAAAGAGAACGACATGTATTCACGTGATTTCTATTTATAATGTAGACATGACCTTCACTAAGCATATTTTAAAAATAAAAGGTTTGTGTTAAATACCTTGATAAGTATTATTTCAAAGCTTGAAATCACGTGACCCAGCGTTGATTTTGTTTTTATTTAAGTTATTCAGATGGAATTTTAACCACATCTAATTGCAAATCGATAACATGGCGATAATACTCATATTTTTTTCTAGAAAGATCGGATGAGAATCTTTTAAACGATGTTTTATTTTACTTTACAACAATTCTATGTACGCCATACATATTTCAGCCCCGGGAACGGAGGAAACCACGGACTGCCAACGGGGGCGGCATTAACAAAAATTGTCCAGGATAGTTTCAGAAACGTTGACAGCGACGGCGACGGCTTCATCGAGCGTAACGAGTTTGACACGCTTGTCATTATTGCCGACGCCGACAGTAAGGAACGCGTATTTACATTATTTTCTGTATAGTGTGCTTTTATATACATGCTCACAGAGTAGTTAAAACTAATGGACATGTAGGATATAAGCTAGGTTTTAAGACAATCACGCTTGAGTGCCCAATATTGATCGATCCAGAGTCTTTTAAATTTGATGACACATTCACGGATGACAATAGCTGAAGTCGAGTTGACACGTGTCAATATCACCTTTGATTTAGTTTTGTTAGATTCCATTATGTCCCGTATTACAAGAGAACGTTACAAAGTATATAGGCCTTAACAATAGGCTGGTGCTATGTTATATAGGTAATGTGTCCGAACACATGAAGCAAACACTCATGGCGTGTGTATGACGCTTAATTCTTTTCGTTAATTTGACTGGAAAAGTTCAGTGGGCACCGCAATGTTCAGTACACATAATGATTCTCTCTACGCATATAATAGTTTATATAGCTGATATCTGTCTTTTTCCTCCAGATGACGGGTGTATGACGCTCTCGGAGTACATAACTTTCTCAGCGGGAACCCCGGAGATCGCTACCAAGATATACCACTACTTTGACATCGACAACACCAACTGTCTAACCGTGGACAAGGTCGCCGACCAGTTTCAACTCATGGACGCTGACCGTATGTGCAAGTTTTCTTGTCAGTAGTGTAATATGTAGATGTGTATTCATGCAGGTAGTGTTCCATCGAATTCGAATTTATAGCGAGTAACTCGAGCTAGTTGTCAACGTGAATGTTTTAAAGTTAACAATACACACAGTAATGGTGGACCGTTGGAATCTGGCGCTGATGCAAGTACGTACATATATGCAAAAACGTCCTCGGCTCACACACAAAATGCTAACAGTTATTCGACAATGCAATAGATACTACAGTGACGAGCCCAGTAGCCAACTCGAAGTTAGTGACACAAAAGTCAAAAGCGAAAGACAAACAGGCAAACAAGAAAACACAAGACAGCCAATGTCAACATAAAAAATCTTTAAAACTCCGTTACCGATATGCGTTGGGGTTACTGCCCTAACACGGTCGGCGAATCATTTGATAATTCGCTTGTGGTTAAACCGGTTGGCGAACGCTCAACTTTACATGTAACTTTTGTGTCCTTTTCCCTTTTCTCTGTCTCGGACCCCACGGGTTTATAGGTCTGTGCTCCTGTCTATTATTTTGGAAATAATTTGTATTTAGTTTGAACTGTTTCCTTATGTTTCAGATAATAAGAAGGTTACAACTGCTGAATTTCAGACGTACTATCTCAATGTAAGTATTATTAATCTAAGGGGAACGTGCACAACCGTCATGAAAATAGGAAAAACTCTCATTGAAATACATTCAGTTCAGAGCCGGAATGTTCATCATAACTCAACGATATTTTGATATATTGGTCTCATAATATACCAGCATGCATATAAATTCAACACGTATCGCATCAAGTTCCCCGTTTTCCAATGAATTGCTTGAAATTTTAATAAAAATGAGTCAAAGCTGACCACCTACCTTTCCTGGTCAAAATAGCCGTTGACAGTACCGTCATTGAAACTTTGCAGAACAATTTTCTCGCTTCACCAGCGGTAACGGCTGTGCGCTATTCCCCAGCCTGGTAGAGAAATAGTCGCCCGAGTGTATACGCCGTTACTATTGTTGGCTATTGTCGACAATAACTACTCAGCTACTGATGTATTCACTTATTTTAAAACGTGATGAATTATTAACGTAAGGCCAAAATAACGTTCTTTGTTTCCACTTACATCTCAGAAAAATATATAGAAGTCGGCAAGTAGGCATAACTTTCTAAAAAAAAATCTTTTTTCATTTTTTCGAACCGGTGTTCAGTACCAAACCGACCTATATCAGGATACATATATATCGCTTTTGTACAAAGTTTTGAATATAAAATGGTCAAATTTGAACATATTAACTTTATTTTGGAGATTACGAGAAAAAAAACACCCTACGGCAAATAGTGTACGAGGAGAAAATAAGTTTTACGCCTAAATACTTTTATCGAAATGAATTGCCATTTCAAGTTATTTAACTAATGAATGATCGTGGCTTTCAGCCCGCCCTAATCCATCAAGTGAATTTTAAATCAAATGCAAGATGTATAACCTGTTGATCGACCTTCCACTTCAAAGAAACAGCTACGACAATAGTTGGCGTATCACTATGCTCTCACTACTGGGGAGTAGTCGTTATATGTTCTCACTTTCTTTGATTCTTTGAATGGTTACCAACAAAACAGGGGGTCGAAGGTTCGAGCCTCACTAGGGACTTGTTCTGATGTGCCCGGTTGCTTACACAGCATTTACTTAAAGCATGGGTCTTGATTACCTTCCTGCCAGACGCCCGCCATATAGAATAGGAATTGGGAGTAAAGAGGTTCAATTTTCAAGGTGTCACAAAAGTCATGTTGACTGACCATTAATTAAGAGCGATGCCACATACGTCTATTTACTATACTTGTATTTGATTGATTCAGAGGATATAGGCTAGTTCTTCCCCTGTTTTTTTCTATATGGTGTGTGGTGGCTAGGCCTCAACTGCAGCGTGTAAATGCATCGCTTCTTATTTCTTTGGGGTTGAAACTGGTTTGTCAGAGCGATCGGGAGTATTGACTGGTTCTTCACACCGTGTTAGAGAATTTGTATTCCCAGCGCTGTTCATGACGTGCGTGTCCGGTCTCTGGTTAAGCGTGGTAAGCACAGTCCCCATTTTAGTGACGGTTTTGTTTGTATGTGAAGTGTTGTTGGCTACAGTGCCTGATCGAGCAAGAATAATTTTCATTGTGATGTTAATTGTTCTGAGTATAATACGCATGTCAACCTCCATACTTTTAGTTATTACTGAAGCGCTGGCTTGATTCTTTTTTTACAATATCTGCTTAAATGTTTGGCATTAAGACGAAACAGTCCGGTGTTTCAAGGAGATCTGGCTGCGAGCTGCCACTGCCGTCATTGATGGCTTTATGGACTGCCGAGGCATGGCATCCGATTTCAAAGGCGTAAACTCGCATATTTTCATTCACGAGATCCAGTGGAGGAGTCCCTTATATTGACAAAGCGAGTGGGACACGTCTGGAAATCTTGACCCGTTTTAGCAAGGCTTATTCTGTAGTCAATTATCCATCTGTAAACTTACACTGGTCGCACTGGAGTTATATCCCTGGCAGTATCAAGCGCTGAATACATTTTGATGCATTTCTGGTAAAATTCCTATAATATTGTTAGGATTGTTAATGGACAAATAAGACTTACATTCTGTATCGCCAGTCTATGATGTCCACAAAGGTCAAGGCTTGTATTCGGACATTTAAGTATAGATGTAAAGATGTTCACGAATGTAGGTGTCTCATAAGCCCAAAGGGCTGGCCCTTAACTAAGAGGGGTGACACTATAATAAACAAACACTTTAACTTTTATTGAAGCTTAAGTTAGCCATGCCCGTAGAAAATTGTGAGAAGTAAATACTTGGCACATGCATTGTTAAATTTTGTTCCATTTGTTTCTATTTGCAGCTGCTGCAGCATCTGTTTCAAGCTCCACATGTTGCCACGGACGGTCCTATCGGATAGATATTCACAGCTAGGCCCAACCTTCACCTTCAGTCCCTATTCCACTTTGTAACTTTGTTCTTGATTTGATTTATTTTAAGAAAAGTGTAAATTGAATGTAGATTTGTGTATTTTGGTGAAGATCTTTTCTGTTTTTTCTTTGAAAAGTGTATGTGCGTGTGTGCCTGTGTGTTTTGTCGTGAAAAATAAGCTTTTTTAATGAAAACCCAAAAATAAAATTTCGTGCTGTTACCAATTTGATGGACTTAAGATGTTCTATGATGCAAATAATTTAAACATGTAGCAATTTGGTTACCTAATATATTGGAATGTATCACAACTTCTTTAAGAATGAAATAAATGGTAAATTTCACGTCTGTGGTCATTCTTTGAACAATGAGCAAAATATGTTGGACTAACTTTATTATTTTGTGAATGAAACGAATGTTATATTGCACATGGCTGTGTGGCAATAATGAATGCCACATCGACCAATATCATATACATGACACAATAATTCAAATAAGAAATAAATGATTCAGAGATACCATGTACAGCGCTTTATGGCAAGAACGGTTAGTTTAACGGTTACACTGTGTAGCGCTTTATGGCAAGAAGGTAATTATACACGGTTTAATTGTAAGGCGTTTTGTGGCAAGAAAAGGCAGTTTACCGGTTACATTGTAAGCCGTTTTGTGGCAAGAAAATTCAATTTACCCGTTACATTGTAAGGCGTTTTGTGGCAAGAAAAGGAAGTTTACCCGTTACATTGTAAGGCCTTTTGAGGCAAGAAAATGCAGTTTTACCCGTTACATTGTAAGGCGCTTTGTGGCAAGAAAAGGCAGTTTACCCGTTACATTGTAAGGCGTTTTGTGGCAAGAAAAGGCAGTTTACCCGTTACATTGTAAGGCGCTTTGTGGAAAAAATGGCAGTTTACCGGTTACATTGTAAGGCGCTTTGTGGAAAGAAATGGCAGTTTACCGGTTACATTGTAAGGCGCTTTGTGGCAAGAAATGGCAGTTTACCGGTTACATTGTAAGGCGCTTTGTGGCAAGAAAAGACAGTTTACCGGTTACATTGTAAGGCGATTTGTGGCGAGCAAAGGCAGTTTACCGGTGACATTGTAAGGCGCTTTGTGACGAGAAAAGGCAGTTTACCGGTGACATTGTAAGGCGCTTTGTGGCGAGAAAAGGCAGTTTACTGGTTACATTGTAAGGCGCTTGTAATGTTACATGAATAAGGCTACTAAATAAGAAATCCGAAGGCAAGGTCGACTAAGTGTTACATGGTTACTTTGTATGGAACATGTACATCAATTGTTGTTACGTTGTATGAAACATTGTGGCATTCAACACATAAAGTTACAGTGAATACCTCATTGTTGCAACAAAAATGCTAGATATGGGCTATGGCTATGTGTATGGCAGCCAAGACCAATGTTTCGTCGCTGCAATGCATGGTATTCTATGGCAAGCAAGAAGAAACAATATATCATATTATGGTTTCGAGATGGGTTTTTATATAGTTTGTATGTACTGTGTTGTTTGTAGAGTTTGTGCTGTTGTTCCATGTTTGTGGTTTGTGATTGTTTATTTTTGTGTTTTTGGTGTTTACCCTGTGTTTCGGTTCATGCTTAAACTAAATGTTCGACAACTGAGCTTGTTTCTGTAGTTATTCATATAAAGATTCTGAATGTGAAAATGCATGTAGTTGCATTTTATGACGCTCCCTGACAGGAAACTGGCTACATGGTTCTAATCTATGACAATTAAAATTGTACAAAATTGCCCTGTAGTACAATTAAAGCAAAGATTTATGACTCTTTATAACAATGAAAATGGCTACAATGAGTCGCTGGTTGTCACTTTGTAATGAAATGAAATGCTACATTTCTTTTGCATTGTCAATTATTGCTATATTTTAAACAAGCACAAGACGATGTTCATCTCCCATCAAACAATTGTATACATCAATGCAACGCGATGTTGGACTTTAAAATAATAATAAATCTACATCTTTGAACTTTATAGCACTTATTGACAATAAATATTCTACAATGTTGCACTGTATGACACATTTTGACATTGAATATTCTACATCGTTGCACTTTATGGCACTTTATGACAATAAACGTTCTACATCGTTGCACTTTATGACATCGTTGCACTGTATGGCACTTTATGACAATAAACGTTCTACATCGTTGCACTGTATGGCACTTTATGACAATAAACATTCTACATCGTTGCACTGTATGGCACTTTATGACATTTACATTCTTCATCGTTGCACTGTATGACACTTTATGACATCGTTGCACTGTATGGCACTTTATGACAATAAACATTCTATATAGTTGCACTGTATGACACTTTATGATTATAAACGTTCTACATCGCTGCACTGTATGTCACTTTATGACAATAAACATTCTATATCGTTGCACTGTATGGCACTTTATGAAAATAAACGTTCCACATCGTTGCACTGTATGGCACTTTATGACAATAAACATTCTACATCGTTGCACTGTATGACACTTTATGACATCGTTGCACTGTATGGCACTTTATGACAATAAACATTCTACATCGTTGCACTGTATGGCACTTTATGACAATAAACATTCTATATCGTTGCACTGTATGGCACTTTATGACAATAAACGTTCTACATCATTGCACTGTATGTCACTTTATGACAATAAACATTCTACATCGTTGCACTGTATGTCACTTTATGACAATAAACGTTCTACATCGTTGCACTGTATGTCAATTTATGACAATAAACATTCTACATCGTTGCACTGTATGTCACTTTATGACAATAAACATCCTACATCGTTGCACTGTATGACACTTTATGATAATAAACGTCCTACATCGTTGCACTGTATGTCACTTTATGACAATAAACGTCCTACATCGTTGTACTGTATGTCACTTTATGACAATAAACATTCTACATCGTTGCACTGTAAGGCACTTTATGACAATAAATGTTCTACATCGTTGCACTGTATGGCACTTTATGATAATAAACGTTCTACATCGTTGCACTGTATGTCACTTTATGACAATAAACGTTCTACATCGTTGCACTGTATGTCACTTTATGACAATAAACATTCTATATCGTTGCACTGTATGACACTTAATGACAATAAACGTTCTACATCGTTGCACTGTATGTCACTTTATGACATCGTTGTACTGTATGGCACTTTATGACAATAAACATTCTATATCGTTGTACTGTATGGCACTTTATGACAATAAACGTTCTACATCGTTGCACTGTATGTCACTTTATGACAATAAACGTTCTACATCGTTGCACTGTATGTCACTTTATGACAATAAACGTTCTACATCGTTGCACTGTATGTCACTTTATGACAATAAAGGTTCTACATCGTTGCACTGTATGGCACTTTATGACAATAAACATTCTATATCGTTGAACTGTATGACACTTTATGACAATAAACGTTCTACATCGTTGCACTGTATGCCACTTTATGACATCGTTGCACTGTATGGCACTTTATGACAATAAACGTTCTACATCGTTGCACTGTATGGCACTTTATGACAATAAACGTTCTACATCGTTGCACTGTATGGCACTTTATGACAATAAACGTTCTACATCGTTGCACTGTATGGCACTTTATGACAATAAACGTTCTACATCGTTGCACTGTATGGCACTTTATGACAATAAACGTTCTATGTCGTTGCACTGTATGGCACTTTATGACAATAAACGTTCTATGTCGTTGCACTGTATGGCACTTTATGACAATAAACGTTCTACGTCGTTGCACTGTATGGCACTTTATGACAATAAACGTTCTACGTCGTTGCACTGTATGGCACTTTATGACAATAAACGTTCTACATCGTTGCACTGTATGGCACTTTATGATAATAAACGTCCTACATCGTTGCACTGTATGGCACTTTATGACAATAAACGTTCTACATCGTTGCACTGTATGGCACTTTATGACAATAAACGTTCTACATCGTTGCACTGTATGGCACTTTATGACAATAAACGTTCTACATCGTTGCACTGTATGGCACTTATGACAATAAACGTTCTACATCGTTGCACTGTATGGCACTTTATGACAATAAACGTTCTACATCGTTGCACTGTATGGCACTTTATGACAATAAACATTCTACATCGTTGTACTGTATGGCACTTTATGACAATAAACGTTCTATATCGTTGCACTGTATGGCACTTTATGACAATAAACGTTCTACATCGTTGCACTGTATGGTATGACACATTGTGACAATAAACATTCTACATGTTTGCTCTGTATGACACATTGTGAACTTAAATATTGTACATCCACTGTATGGCACTGTATGACAATAAACATTCTACACGGTTACATTGTATTACAATTTACTTAAAGAAAAATGCTACGTAGTCGCGTTGTTTGGCACCTAATGACAATAAATATGCTGCAATTCTTCATTTAAACGTTTGCCCTTTTTATAATAAAAGGCAAAAATCAATAATTATATAAAAAAAATCTTATGTAGAAATAATAAATCACTGTAACTATGTAAGTATTCTTGCATGTGTTTAATAATTAAATAAATTGCTAATTAATTGCCTCGAGTGTCAATAAACGCATTGATATCAAAATATACATGTTTTAATTATAAACCTCTGCTAGGCACTGACCGCCTCAGGCACGAATTTATACAAATATAGTTATGAAGAATGATTTATCAATGTATGCATAGTTCGCATTGCAATAAAATGTATCACTAAAACTCTCCACCAACTAAGGAGCTGGGAACAGACGGAATAATTGAGCAAACTTATGCTACGTTTACACTATGTTACCGGTGGCCACGGCAGCCCCGTTTCAGACAACCGTGGAGAGAACAGGATAAACGTGAGACAGCACGAGGGAACGAGATATGCAAACGTGGCGGACCGTTATTGCCGTGCATGCCGGGCCAGAATTTTAAACTGTCAAAAAATTTGCCACGGCAGCCACGGTGTGGATGAGAAACGTAGTAGGTCGTAGTAAAACGGGGTAAACGCAATGACACGTGACAGTACGTAATAGGCCGTTACACAACTTATAAATCGTCCGTAGGGGGGTGGGGGGGGGGGGCGGGAATCATATGTAATCCCCGGCACCTGAAGTTCCTTTCTAGTTTTGTCACGCTGTGCTTCGTTTTGTCACGGTTTTCACGGCAAGCTAGGGTGGACGATAGCCGTTTCTTTACGTTTCATTTGCGGTGAAAACACAAATTCTTCTTCATCTTGGGAATTCATTTTTACTTGTCGTAGTATTCTGATACAGTGATTGCTGTTGCCTTTGGGATTTTCTTTATACCGTGGACACAAACGTAATCCAAAGCTCTGCGGTGTTCGCGTTCGATGCATAGGAGGCATTGACAAAACGTGGAAAACGCATCAGACCTGCAGTGCGTTCAGTAAAGATGTTTGCGGCGAACGTTCGCTGTTTGGTTTCCCGCTTAACGTGTATGCGTAGCGTTGCAACAGGGATACAAAACAAAACGTTTGCGAGCGTTTTGTAAACGCTCGCCTTACTGAACGCACTGCTGGATCTAGACGTGAACAACGTGAGGGATCCTATCAGAACGTATCGGACCGGGACGCAACGTACATGCATCCCTGGTAGACCGCGCCCGGACCTTAGTGCACCATGGATGAACCACTTTTTCGCCCCTAAGGCTTGTCACAGTTACCTTGATAAAACGTGAGGAAACTTAGCACAACCTAACAAAACTTGTTTATGGAGACAAAAATGGCCAAAATCCCACGGCGCAATACGTTTCGGGCAATCGGGGCTGCCGTGGCCACCGGGAACATAGTGTAAACGTAGCATTATGATCCCAATAAAGCCTACTGTTGAATTTACAAACAGGCCCCGTGACCTGAGCAATGTCTGTCCTGGAAAGCACTGTCCTAACCTCCTAATGGCTGTCGTGACATTCTGGAAAATATCGTTTACATAAGACTCAGTCTTGCGGTAACTGTACTGTGTCATATACTCATCGTTAAATGGCTATGAAAGTAATAAAAACATCGCGAATATAAGTGATTTATTAACACCTGTAATCTCACCACCGCTGGCTAACATTACCATAATCGTGACACAATAATATTTTAGAAATTGATTATATGTCGTAGGTTAAAAGAATTCACAAATTCAGCAATTACTGGGATGAAAGAATGCCAAGCTAAAATTTCTAAGAAAACGTAAGTAATTACTCAATAACTTTACTAGTTCAAATTATTACTCTTACTACTTTGAATGGTATTTACTCATAGATTATACTGATGAAGAGCTTTGATAAATAGATAAAAATAAATGTTTTAAAGCAAAATCTGTTCTTTAGAAATTTCTCCTATTTCAAATTATACTCAACTGTTTGATGTTTGCATATTTTATGACCGGAAGTTAACACACAAAATTCGGCATGAATATTAAGATATGATACACACTGCAACTATGAAAGAACCAGAATGAATTTCCTATCCAATTACAATATACTATCTTACGTTGTATGCTAGAGACTTACGGCAATAGGGCAAGGTTAGAATTAAAAAAGTAGTTTGGTTATTTGTAGAACATCGATGCCAGAATATTCAGAAGTAATTGGGATATAAACCCCGAAAAACATGTTACAATAATGCCGTCTTCTACATGGGTACACTACAAACAATCGTAAACAACATCATAGAGGCCTGTCTTATGTACGGACGTACTACAAACATCTCTATCAAAATCACAGGGCCTAGATTATCAACGGACGTACAGCAAAACGTTCAATATTGAGAGAATACCACAAATTGGATTTTGAACTTTTTCATAATCTAACGGACGTTGCCTAACCTAACAAATAAGATTATTCATTTGGGAAAAACATGTATTAAAATCTACGAAAACTTCGAATTTTAAACAATTTATATTTCAAGTACTCTCTATTTTCACCAATCTAATTCTCTCGGAGTTAATTTTTGACATTTTTCTTGCCTTTTTCCATTTTTTTTTGTTATTACACCATCGAAAACTAGCATTTTTTAAGTTGAATGTTTCACTCTTTTTTGCAGATGGTGTCACATATTTTAACTGCTCAAAAAGATCGATTCGAAAAAGGGAACGCACATTACCTACGTTGATAAGATGGCGCCGTGGCACGCGTGTATCTGGCTGCCGTGCCTGTAACTGTTCTCCCCTTAACTCCATTTGGCCATAAACAAAAACATGTAGAGTGAGATGATCAAAAAATGTAAAGATGACAAATACCAACTACCTTTGACAAGTACGAAATACACAAAACATAATATTTCGTGAACTGCTTCATATAGAACTACGAGGCAGCTGCATCAATGCTGAAAGTCTAAACATAAAATTGTAGATCATTTTAATCAAACACCTTATATAATTGTTATCATTTGATGACATAAGTGTATCCAAAGAAGTTCTGATGCTCACGGCGTATAGGCGTGTCAATTCAAAAACGAAGACTGATTGGTAATTTGGAGGAAGTACATTTAAGGAAATAAACAAAGGTCTCCCCACCATTTGCATACATTATTTAAACATAATTAATGGCAAGAACTGTCATTGAATGTTTGTACTTCCGTTTTAGGTTTTAAAATGATATTGCTTCATGCATTCCAGAAAAGATGAGAATGAAAGTGTATAGTGGTTTATTCAGAAATACATGTAGACGTACTGTCCATGTGTATACATTTGAGAACATAATATATATATATTTAAGTTGTCAAGTGATCAATGCCATATTCATATTATACAGAACATATATGACATCGCGTAAAATACAATCTAAATAACTATTGTATACATGTAGAGTAAAATCAATACATGACAATATATCACAGCGAGAGATCAGTGTGAAATAACGTTTATATAGGCTATTACTAGTCATAATAATAATGATACTTGTTTCTTAAACTAAATGCATAATTAACATACATGGCTAAATTTCTATTCACTTTAACATTTTCGGATTGCATTAATTCAACAAATTTTGGCACGTTTGGTCTATTTCGATAATACTTATGAATTTCGTAATTCGTTATTTTTGGTTACGAATGTTCATTGCCAGCAACGTGCATTAAGATCAAAGCCCTCTAGCACATCAAAAGTTTGGTTCCAAAAAAATATTTATGTAAATTTAAGTTCATCATACAGTGTTAAAATTCCTTTTCCAAAAAGTGATTATCTTCAGTAGAAATGCCATTATGTATCTGAATCATTATTGTTGTGTTGTTGATGTTGCTTATTTCCAAAAACTGTCTGTTATACATACGAACATTTCGACATTCAAGTGTTGATTTTACCTTGCAAATAACTCAATGTTTTCACCTCTTGTTTAAGGTCACGTTGTCGTCAACATTATTTAAATTTTGACAGCACATTTATGACATAGCAAACATTGCCCTCGTTAATAATGAAGTATTTGAAATGTATTGTCTACCTAATTTGAATCAAGACCATTAATCATAGGAATAATTAATTCAGGAACTCATTATAAAACCAGGCGTCTAATGATCTCATTGTTACATCTTTGTTTTTCGCAGTATTCTGTGTGGTTGTCCATTGATTTATTCTGCAAAGTAGTTATTTTTTAGCAATAGTTTACTTAAGACTAAACGTTGCTATGGCAGCGCGTGGCATTATTTTGGCTGCTCTTGGACTGTTGCTAGGATACAAATCTGTACATGCGCAGACTATCAATATACCAGGCACTTCAGCAGGCTCTGCAACGACCACGACACTAGACACGTACACCGCACTTGTCCGTAAGTATATCTAAATAAAGTTGTTTATTTCAGTTAGCTGTTTGCTCTGTTTGCATCTTATTTATTGCATCTTGGACTAGGCAAACAAGGGCGCTACGAAACTGGTCCTCCGTGTATTCTTGATGTGCACCAAATTACAGAGAATTCTCCGATAATGAGCATGGGTATCGCAATACTTTCCTTGTATCTAAACCTTTCGTCCGCTATGCTATCTCTTTCGTACAATCGAAACGGGCCCTATTGGAAAATACAACTTTTAAACTTTATTGAGAGCTATCCTTCAATTTCAAGATATTAATGAAATATGCGATACAAACATGACCGTATTCGAATGCTGATTAATTATATGTAAAATGAGTATCATAACTGTCCTTTTATTTCTATCAATCATGTCTCAGCAAAGTTCAGTTTTAGTTAAAGATTCCATCTGTGTTAATGATAATTTCGCTATTCCAGCTGTAAATATCCGATGTGTGAATGATCCCATCAAAGGTCTGTCATGTGCAGCCGAGTACCCGGACCAATGTAGAGGTGCGTAACATATCTATAACCAACTTAATTATTTATCAATATGACGTATTGCATTCGTGAATATTCAATGCTGGAGAACCAACAATTTTTAAATATCCCGAAAGTCATTAGATAATTGAAAGTTCTAATCAAACAACTTAAAATCTGTAAATTGTAAACACTAGCTTTTAAAATCATGCAATAACTCAAGCATTTTCTTTTTAATCAAATTCTACTTTTACGTAGAATATGTCAGTAACATTGTTCTCTATCTCGTTGCAGAACAATGGAACTTCCCTAACCCCTGTACGCCAGATAACATTGCCAGGAACATCACCAAGTTTGTCCATCCTTTCGACTCTTCCAAGTTCCTTATGTGCGGAGACTTGGGCAAACTCTATGTCGTGCAGTGTCCGAGATATGAGGTTTGTATGCTAGCATGCATCTTTGTGTATGCTGTAATGTATAAAGGCAAAACGACACATATTCAGCAAGAAGCTTCCTTTTTTGTACGCCTATTTAACACGTGCATTGGAAATGACTTCACAAACACTGACATATATGACATTTGGTACGCTGACAGATGAATCGACATGTGTTCCATTGTGTGCACAATTATGTTGTTGATCAGATATTTGACCTAAACATGATCCCAAAATCAGATGATGTTCTTCAACATTTATCTTAAGTCTATGGACTATAAAGAATCTATAAGGCGTATTTTTCCACCCACCCGTCCGACCCTATTTTCCCAACCCCGACCCTTCCACCTTATGCCAATGTGCATTTTTTGAGTGAACATGTTAAATACTCTACCATAATGTTATTCCCTGAAATAGGTCGGTTCCAGGTGCAGATTGGTTCTCAAAAAAAAGAAAAAAGGTTATGGTTACCGACATACCCTATGCTAGTCGAAACAAAGATTTTTGGCCTTACACAGATCCACATTAGTTCTAAACCAACGTTCATACATTCGTTCGTTGACTTGACCTTTATGAATATATATCAGCGATAAAAGAAAGACAGCACGTACTGAAACAACTCGGGCATCTCAAGTAAGCTTCGGGATAGACATTCGTAACAATTCGGCCATCTCCGGCAAGCTTCGGGATAGTCAATTATGTTGCATAATGGCCAAGGTACTCCGATTGATACTGAGCTTTATTCCGTTCAAAATGACAGTTACATCGTCATAGTACACTAAACAACTATTCATAGTGACCGCTATAGCGAATGATTAATTAATGTATAAATTGTGGGCGGAAAATGATGAAGAAAAGTTCAACGTGCTATCATAATACAATGCATCATACCAGTTGAATTAACCTGTCACCGAGATACATTAATCATATTAACGATGTGTATGAGTATTTCAAATAAACTTTTTTGAAGTATATAATACCCCAATACGACCAGAACGAACTGCATTATTGTTCGCATACATTCAAACCGTAGTTAGCATTTGACAAGAAGGTTTTGAAAAAACAACATTTTTTTAATATATAAACAATACATATCTTTTTTTGAGGAATATTGTAAATGAGGACAGTCAATGCTTCATTAAGTCAGTATTGTCCTAAAATTATATAATTTCAAAGCTAATCTGTTTTAAAAACAACACAAAAGCAAGGTTACAGCATTGGCCTTTCTTGTATTTTTACTCATGAATAATTATGTGAAAAACTACAGAAACAAGCTCAGTAGCCAAAAGTTTAAACATAAACCCCGTTTAATTGGCACTGGGTAAACGCCAAAGACATAGAACACAAAAACAAAAAATCACAAACAAGAAACATGGAACAACAGCACAAAACTCCACAAACAGCACAGTGCATATATACTAAATAAAAAAGTAGGTATGTTTATCAAGGATTGTTAGGTACCAAGACCTTTCAACGATATTATTTAAGATTGTAAAATTCAATTGTAAGCATTCGTAGTAATCAGTCATAACTTGCCCATTGCAGTTGTTTCACGAGGGTTGTGGCCAGTGTGTGGGAGAGCAGGCCGGGCTTACCGCCTCCTGCGAGTTACCTCTAGAGCCATACACAGAAAACCCGTGCACCAGACAGGCCATCCTGGACAGTAAGTATCTTCAGCTTTACTGAAGTTTCTAAAACGCCGAATCTAGAATATCAGTGTGTGTATACCACGTGATATATTACGTCATATATGCTACGTCTTTTACTTCACCATTTTAAATGAAACAAATGGCAGTCTATGCCGCTTAAAGAGCCACGCCTTCGTTTTATTCCCGGTTAGGTGATAAGTATCATCAAACACTTCGACAAACCTGTTTCCAAAATAATGTTTTGACAGTGCTCCGTCGGACGGCCGTATTGTGAAAAGGTTTGTCGAAGTGTTTTAAGAAACTATACTCTCAATCGAACTCTGGTAAAAGACCGAAGGCGGGGTTCCATAAGCGGGATAGACTGCGCCATGTTTCATTTAAAATGGTGAAGAAATAGGAAAGTTGTCTTTGTTTAAAGTCTTCATTCGAAGCAAAATATTGCCTTCCGACGTAGCATTTACGACGCAATTTATCACGTGGTACATACACACACTGAATATTATTACGAACTGATGGTTAAACCCCGGCCAAATGTCCCCGCACCCCAGAGACTCTATATAAGGCCCAATCTCGGCTTAATTTGGCGCTATGACAAAACCACCGAGGTCACCCGGCCCTGCGGGGCCACCTGGAAAGTAAAAACACGGCCCTTTTCCCAGGCTATCCCCGGTATACCCCCGGACCTGGGAGGCCGTGGTTACAATTGACGGGTGCATTAATGTTGCAGGATTCTTCAGTCACATAACTAAACGAAGTTAAAGACTTTAAATACTGATGTAGTCAAAATGCGAATATGCTAAAACATATTAATTCATAAACTTTCATTCTACCCAAAAAAAAATTGCTCTTTAAATATCAAACGACCTTCTCACACCAAACCAGCCCGGTTTCTAATACTGGGCTAAAAATAAAATAAAATGTTCAATTGACGTCACAGACCTCTATATTAGATCTAATTAATGTCTGCTTTAATTACCTTTGACGAAATTGGTATAGTATTAGGAAATTATACATCGCTATTTTCAACATTTACATTTAAATCATCAATTAATACTGCTTAACGTTTTTACAGACAATTTAACCCACAGACTTATAATACAGTAAATGATAATTAGTGAATAAATTAAAACACCTGGGGACAATGCAGACCGTTTGTTTACTCTATAATTCAGATACTAAATAGTTATTTTAAAAAGTAAACCAGTACCGTTAAATTGACATAAAGTTTAGATTTGATATAAAAAAATTATGATGAACTTATATTTTTTTCGTGTTCTTTGTTCCTGTGTGTTAACGTTGAAATACATAACTTTGAACAGTGTATATTTTTGCATACCTGAGATAAATAATTAATTGCTCAGATAAATTCACAGAAAATCAAAACCAGTTACAGTTTTCAGAACCAGATACAGTATCCCATTAAGTTTGTGAATTGGAAGTCGTTTAACACAAATATCACAATGTTAACATTGTTAACAACATCGTTGTTAACTTCAAACGGTGAAATGGTGTATATTGTGCTCATATACTTGCCTAAAACAAGTACAGCTGAAACAGCTGACTCAAATATTGTTAGATGTAATGCACCAGTCAGTTGTAACCACGCCCCCCCCCCCCCAGGTCCGGGGGTATACCGGGGATAGCCGGGGAAATGGGCCATGTTTTTTACCTTTCAGTTGGCCCCGCAATGCCGGGTGAATGCGGTGGTTTTGTCTTCGCTTTTAATTTAGCGGGAATGGGCCTTACCTAGGGTCCCTTGCCTGGCGCTCGGCATTTAAAGGGTAGTGCTTGGAAAAGTGGTCAACACAGTACTGGTTCAACCCAGGAAATATGTATCCCGTGTATCGGTGCTTTACACCGAGCACGTTAAAGAACCAAGAGGTCTCTTCGCAAAGAGCTAGGGTTTCGCATTTAAACACAATTTAAGTCGTGATGGCGTCACGGCGGGGTCAAGCCATAATGCAGCCAAAATAAACAAACAAATTGCCACAAGTGTTAATGAGGCGTTAAAACAGGTTACGGATAGCCGTAACCCGAACTACTGTTAATTTATAATACAAATGCCACAGCCCTTAGTAGAACTAAAATAAATCTACTTACGCATGCATGCAATTCATCTTACAGCATACGCTCAATTTAAAGTGTTAAAAAAGCACAAACAACGAATGCACTATTTAAATAAGAATATTCAAATGCACAATAGCCATGATTCATATATTCGAGCACATCTAATCTGTGAATAGGCATAGGAATAACTGAAATAAATTGATAACATTATGCTGCATAAGAATTAAGTTTAATGGATACATTCTTTTTATTTTATGATTGTGTTATCAAAAAAAATCCGACACAATCTTTGAAATTTCACTTGATCCAAGTATATATAGTAAAAGAGTGACTTTAAAGTATTTGAGACGGCAGGGTGTCCTTTACCGGCCTTACCAATTTCAGATGTGGTGAAATATTACCAAATTGCATACACTGAAAAAGCAAGCCCTAAGATGACCGATTTTGGTATTTCAACTAAAAATAATTGTTGCGTATGTTTGCAATTCTAAAAAGGCTGTATATCGATATTATATTTTCAGACAAGCTCTTTTTCCCATTCCCCGGGAACCTGTCAAAGTTCATTCACTGCGACATCTGGGGAAAGGCCTGGGAGCGGATATGCACACCAGGAGAAGTCTGGAGTCAATGGGCCGTAGCCTGTGTGCTCCCAAGCCTGCTTAATCCATGCGACCGGCCCAATGTTGATATCACCTTCATGTACCGCCATCCTTGTGATGCCACCAAATACTTGCAGTGTGACGCAAGAGGCACAGCATATGTGGTTCCTTGCGAACTGGGAACTGCCTTCTATGAACCTAACCAGAGGTGCGTACGTTTAGCCGACTACAGAGGCACCCTTCGTGATAACTTCTGCGGCTATTACACGTTCGGCTTTAGGAGGTACACAACCGTAGATGCGCAGACTTCCGGATCTGATATGGGGAGCGGCCAAAGTATGGTAACTGTAAATTTATCTGGTGGATCTGGGTCAGGAACAGGATCAGGCTCTACGATAGACATGTCAGGTAACGCTGGATTGATGGCTGCGCTGGGTCAGCTAGGCGGGCCGAGCACAAGTCAAGGTCTTGGCTCAATGGACATGGGTGGTCAGGGAGCATCTACTGGAACAGGACAAAATCGTTTAGACATGAATGCGCTGTTGGCTAGTTTCGAAGCATCTGGCAAGGGGGGACAGGGAGCTTCGAGCGGTTCTGGGAGCTCGTCGAATGTCGGAAGCGCCGGTAGCGGTTTCATGCAAGAAACCTCGATGAGCTTTGGTCAGGGATCATCCAGCAACACGGGACAAGGAACCTCGGGTGGACAATCAGGCGGACAGGTTTCAGTAACTACCCTAGACTTCACATCGGGCACAGGAGGCAGCTCTAGTTCGGGTCTCGATCTAGCAAGTTTAGCCAACTCGCTGTCTGCCCAGGGTGCTGGCTTTGACATGTCAGGAACAGGTCAGACTACTCGCAACATGGACCTTTCATCTCTTGTTAACAGCCTATCCGGAACCGCTGATTCCTCTATGACCGGATCAGGAACAAATACAGGTTCAGGCTCTGGCAGCGGAACTGGAAGTGGCTCAACAAGCTCGTCAAGATTTTCGCAGACATCATTCACAGAAACCGGACCGCGCACTGGTACGAACGGAACCGGTACTTCAATTAACGTCCAGAGTGGTCAGGCTGGAATGGGAACCGGAAGTCCAGCTTCCAACAACGTAGACCAGCTCAACAATGTCGTCCACGATTGGCAAACGAGTGTAGACATTTCCCAATCCGGAGCACTCAACCCTGCAAGTACGGTCAACGACATGAACCTGCATCAGTCACAGTTGGAGTACTACGATTTCTCAAATAGACAATACACAAAGCCCTGCACACCGGAAAACTTGAAGGCAGGACGCTTGTATTTCATGGTACGAAATAACTCCCAACAGTACATCCAATGCGATACTAATGGCTATATGCATTTGCGATACTGTTCAACTGTCGCTTCAATACCCTCATATTTTGACATTTGGGCTTCAGTTTGCGTCGATGGACCCATCCATGTAGACAACCAGGTATCAAAAATGGGAAAATAGGCGCTTAGAATTCACGGGACATCGTTATGCATGAGTGTATATCTTCATTAATTAGTCTTTATGGTCGAGTGTGATTTGTTCATGAATAGTATACCTGACTCCGATACCATTTGTAACCATGTAAGGTCATAATCGTGATGAATTTTGAGTATTTTGTATGCATCAATTAAAGCATTCGACTGACAGTGTAGATTAAAACATTATAAAGTTCATAACTTTTATCTGCGTTCGGAATATATGAGTATGAATCATAATCTGCAGTGAATAGTGAAAAAAGATGATCAATTAGTTCGCGATACAGCAAATTAAAAAAAAAACACACACTAAATAAATCAGTTAATGGTCCATCATTAAGCTATGTTTGATCATTGGCGCTAAGGTCACAGTTCTGGAAAATGCTCTGTCAAGAGGTGAGCAGCGAATCCATCATATTATAAAATGACGATGATACAGGCAATATTTGCATAATTATATCCCGGATAATGTGGTTTCAACTACTTTAAGTATATGTTTAACGAATAAGTATTAATGGCTTTATATTAATCATGAGTAATTTTTGAACGCAGACCTCCCTTTGCTCGGAAATGTTGCCTGTCATTATTAAAATGATTGATTAACTTCGAAATATATACTAAAATGTCCTTATAAGCATTTGATTTATCGACTCCACACATAACCCGTTTTATATTCAGTCAAATGTGAGGAGCTCATAACTTTCAATATTTATATACTTATCATTCTTACGATGTGTACCTATATTTCATAAACGAAGCCTCAAGGACATTTTTTTTATTTCTAAAATAACAATACCAATAACAAAGTACAGTTGAATCCCGTTGACTCGAACTCCCAGGAACCGACGAAAATACCTCAAAGTTCGAACCAAGCGGTTCAGTTTAAAGAAATGGGTCATTAACATCCAGTTCGAGCCAACGAGGAATTCGAATCAGTTAGACTGTACATGCTATACACGAATAAAGATTATGGCGTAGTAGGTTATACATGTATGTTTAAATTTGTGAATAAACTGGAGAAGGCTGTGAGGTTTTTGTCTATAAAAGTTCATATCATCGTTATTTTATCATGATAGTTCATGATATAGAAGAACTTTGTATAAACTTATTTACACAATGTTAATGTACATTAAAGGGACTGTACACAAGATTGGCACCAAAAAAGTGTTTTTCTGTAACGAATCTCCGGACAATTATTTAATAAAATATTTTACTCTTTGATATCATAATTGTAAAAAAAATACCAAAATGTAAAAATCGGAGACCGGGTTCGAACCGGTGTCACCAAAACTGGAATCCAGTGTTGTATCCACTGTGCTACGAAGGCTTACCCTAATTGGTTGAAATATTTAAGCTATATACCTAACTTGGTAATATCACGTGATAACATCGACTAGCCAATCACGCATAAGGAATTAATTCTACTAGGTTGACATACCTAGTAATCTTTTTAATGGAAAAATACGAGAAAAAAACTGCGAAAACAAATTACTTGTAAACTATGTGGTACTTCAGGGAGTAAGTTTCAATGCATTGTACACATCGATACCAAGTTTATGTCAGTTTTCGACATTTTTTTTCGCTATTTCATCATATGGAGTACAGCCCCTTTAATGCCATGAACAAATTAAACATTAAAAATCTCACGCCTTGCAGCCGTAGCGAGATTTTTCTTTTTGCAAAGTCAAGTGTGTCATTCATATGATATAGAGGACATATTCCATTCCATAGGTTTAAGTGTACACCCCAAATATTTTTCTTGGTGGCATTTGCTTTTTATTTACAGTTAAAATAATATCATTATAAAAGCAACTGGAAGCATAATAGCAACCACTGACAAATACATTATAATCGATTGTCAAACATTCTATTTGTATACATGCAAATTGAGCAATACATATTTTTTATATATATCACGGTAAACTTAAAACAATGTCAAATGAAAGGAAATTGAAGGAATCAATGCCTCAAAGTCTAAAGTATTGTTTTAATAATAATTCAATTAAACTAATAGTCATGTAAAGCGCACGTTTTAAGAATTACTTTCAATCCAATGGACCAGGCACCAAAGTAATTATTTAGGGAGTAACCCAAACCCCAATGCAACATTCCATGCATAAATGTTGATTCTGAGGGAGGGGCGCACGTCAAGTCACGAACACCCCAGTTAAGCCCCCTATAATGGCAATTCCTGGACCGCTCCTGATATAGTCACTCTTTCATTCTGTCCAATGAAATTATGAATAATGGTGTGTTTTAAACCCCTGATATGCTTGAAATGTTCGATTCTAATTTATTTGTACCGTCTCCGTGGCCTTGTGGTTAAGGCGTCCGCCTACGGAGCGGGAGGTCGTGGGTTCGATCCCGGGCCGCGTCATACCGAAAGACGTTAAAAGCTGGTACAAGTAGCTCCCTTGCCTGGCGCTCGGCATCTAAAGGGTAGTGCTTGGAAAAGTGGTGTACTCAGTACTGGTTCGACCCAGGAAAGTTGTATCCCGTGTATCGGTGCTTTACAACGAGCACGTTAAAGAACCAAGATGTCTCTTCGCAAAGAGCAAGGTTATCGCACCCGCATCTCTTGTATCTCACTCTGTTTCAACAAGTCTTCCAATGTCCGGATTTGACTGCGAATTGCTGTCACTTCTATTTCATGTCACTTATAGCATTTAAACACAATTTAGGTCATGATGGCGTCACAACAGGGTCAAGCAATAATGCAGCCAATGGGCGCGGGCAGACCTTGATAAACTCAAATAAACAAACAGTTGTGCTTCGTTTGGGTAGAGATTTGACTTTCTAATGTTGTGTAAATACTCCTCTGATTTGTCAAAATAATTTCACCACGGTAATAGATGGAGACCCGGAAATGAATTTATTATGTAAACTTGTACGTTCAGGCGCGTAGCTGTCTATAGGCGAGTACGCGGCTGAAACGTGATTCTGGCAAAATATCAGCCAGTATGCGTACTTGACAGACTACATGATCCTTAACTGTCAATTTTCCAGTACTAAATAAAGCACCCAAGAACGCATAGAATGTACTCAATTGCACCATGGTTTTCAAAGTTTTCCGAGGGGCATGCCCCCTGAACCCCCTAGCACAATTTGAATCCATATAAACAGAGGGCTAGCTACACCCCTGACGTTGTGAATGTAATCGTAAATAAATGATGTTTTCAAACATAATTGGATCTTTCATTGATAGGTCTAAGTTGATAAGGTCTAACTTTCCAGGTAAATGGGTCACACAGCACATATGGAATACAACATATTTATACAGGCACAAATATTCAAACAGTATTCGCTTTATGCCTTCTTGGTTCTTTTAGCCAATCACTTTTTTGACATTTAACCTAAAGGTCTTTATTTTTTCTCCAGATTTATCAAAGGGGTCACTCCTACACAAATTCGCATAAAAACATTATGAATTACTGCAGTTGAACAATGTTTGAAAAACTTGAAGCCCAAAAGCTACACTCTCACAGATTGACTACTTTGACAACTTTTTTTCTGTTTTCTTACAAATGATTCTGCCCTGGAAATGCTCGTGAACATTAAATGCATTATTTTTGCATATACTTAAGGAATAAATTGTGTCATTTATGTCAATATCAGAGTACGCTCGCAGATGGGCTGTTGTGTGTGTGTGTGTGTGTGTGTGTGTGTGCGTGTGTGCGCGTGCGTGCGTGCGCGTGTGTGTGGTGTCCTTCACTATAACCAGCCCAACTTCGAGCATACACTGATGTTGACATAAATCATACATTTCATTCCTTTTTTATCTAAACGATACTATCGCTTGTATTAGTAGATAAAACAATCATAGTAAAGGAAAGGGTGTCAATGGCATGCACCGTTAAATGCTGGCACGTCATTTAGCAGCAAAACAATCGGAGTCTATCGAAAAATAAATATGATAAAGACTCATCCATTTGTACAAACAATATATTGTTTCACATTACTATTACAAATCACTTGAAAATGCCTCGTGGTGACAGTCAGAATCAGTCAGCTTTCAGCTTTGATTTCACCATGACAACCAAGACAAACAAACCTGAAACATATCTCGAATGTTTAAGATAAAAGGTCACCAACACATAACATACAACATACACAATGTACAGCTATCAGCCTGAATATATATTTATACATACATGACTCATGAGTACCTTCAAGAAGACATTTTAAGTTGAACGATTGGTATCTTTGAACAAAATGTCATGATATTTTCATATAATTGCCGCTGTTCGCTGATAAATGGGCTGGGCAAAATGAGCCATTTTAATAACTGTTCCGGCAGACAAGAAACACAAATTTTAATAGGAAAGAAAGAGTAAGAATGTGTATACTTAAGTTATGTTAACATTTATATCTAGTGAGTACACCTTGAAAATGTATTCCTTGAAATAACTAAAATCCTGGAAGTGCTATATGTTTATGATTCTCAGATGTTTGCTAAGGACCCATGGTTATGAATAAGATCCGATTCCCGAGTGATGCAATCCTGCAGATTTGAAAATAATTCCATGTATGAATAGTTTACAGAAGTTGAAAAGAAATGAGTTTCAACATGCATAACGGTCGGTGAAGGTTCACTACTCACCGATACAAGCAAGTCCGATAGCTCCGCCCACCAGTGGAAGCCCGACAGCAAGCGCAGGGTCGGGGAACAGGCTGTGTACGTACACCTGGTCTTCGTCAACAAATGGCTGAAACGCCAACAAGTGTTATTGTTATGGCCGGTTGTCCAACTTTTCTTACCCAAGTTTATAGGATTGAAAAGGATACCTATTATAATCTTACATAAAGCTATTATAGCATTATCATTAAATGTGAAAGAAACAGCGGAGCAACTGCCAATTAAAGTTTTAAATATCATCATTAAACAAAGAAAATTTATGAGGTCATCTTCGGTGTATCTTTGTTTCTGACATACTGCCGACACACGACATCCGATTTGTAGAATTCTAATTAGGTGTATGTGTTAATAGTATTTGTTTGCCCTAGCCCATTGGCTTATTGAACTCCATATCTACATAAACTCAAATATTTTAAGAGCTCTTCAAATAATTAGAGACTACTTCAATTCAAGTTTAAAAAGAGGGCTCCAATCGATAAATGATAGCATCAATAGAATGAGAGACCTCTCCCAATCAGTTTGAGAGCTCTACAATTAATTTGAAAATATCTCCAAATTAACTGAACTAAAAGCCTCTGCATTTGAATAGTAGATCTCTCCAAAATCAATAAGAGACCTCACTAATTCAATTGGAGATTTCTTCAAAACATTGGAAAAGGTTTTGTTTCAAATTTAGCAGAACTAATGCTCTTCAGCAATTGAGTTATAGAGCTCATTAATAGAATAAGAGTCATCTTCAAATCAAGTATGGAATAGAATAGAATAGAGCTATCGTCCTTTACGTCCGTAAATATTTCTTCAATATTACCTTCAATTCATTTGTTGCCCTAATTAATTGAGCTCCCTGTAGTTCATTTAATGAGAGCAACAACTGAATTGTTGCTTGCAATAATTAAATAAGGATAGCAACATAGAATTAAGAGTCATTTTTAAGTAAATCAAAAAGGTCTTCAATCGATTTGATATTTGAAGATTATTTACGTTCAACAACACCGCATTTCTCTTTAAATTCTGGGAAGTTATTCAAGTTGTTGTAAATTGTAATCATAACAGATTTATTTAAACCTGTCAAAGGTGTGGGTAAAACCAAAGTGGTACATCACAAATTTTTTGGGTGGTCTGGAGGTATTGATATACGTAGGGGTATCAATACCCCCAGACCACCCCATAAAAATTATGTGATGTACCCCTTTGGGTAAAACAACCTTTATCTCATTTATAGCCTTACTGTACACATTTAAATTGGATATATTAAATTACACGGACATGTATATACCAGATAGACGAATATAATATAAGTGTATGATGCACTATCAACAAATCTTACCAAAACGATGACCCAAAGTGAGTAATAGAGAAATGCGAGTCCTGTTATTGCCAATAACCCGGCACCAACAACCGCATCAGACATCACCGAATTACCTCCCCTGAAACAGTAAAGTTTAGTTCTATATACAAACGTAGGTGTTATAAAAGCGAATTCCAAACTTGAATATGACAATGATATCGACCAATTGCGTTCATGGAAATTACATGCAGTGATATCTGTGTATATAAACTGTATAACACGGGTTTAACTACTGAAATCTATTTCAATCTCGCGAAAATATATTACATATTTTAAGTAGCAAAATCACCGATTATTTACATGTAAAAATGCATAATCCTCAGAACACTTACAAATCAGCCAATAAGTCTCATGTAGCTGTCCGTTTTTGTAGTGTGAAATGATTGAGTTAAATCATTAAACTTACGAAAATCACAGTCAATTTAGTGTTCGCGTTACAGTATGCATTAGATATATTTAAATAATAGTTACGTCCCTTTTATTGTTTTGTCCATTGTTTTTGTTGGTGTTGAAGTCATAAAAATGTGGTGTATTATTTTAAATAAAAACTATCTAATGCCCATAGTGAGATTTTTCTTAGTTTAAGGTCAAACTCCGCGCAGTGTTACTTCCCTTGCAGTACAGTAATCACTGCCACCACAAGATTTTCATCCAAAATTGGATGAAAACTTTTAATGGCATTTTTTTAATCATATATATTTATTCTTATATCCTTTCTTAAATAATTACTTTACGCCAGTTGATAGGCATAATATGTTTTATAAAAAAATAACAATTAAAAAAAGCATTCGGAAATGTTCGGTCTTTTTTCAAATTGAAAGTAGGATTTACAAATTACAATATCAACATGGATGTGTTGTTAGCTATTCAGACATGTATCGAACGTTTTGAACCAGGATTGCAAGCAAAACCAAAACAAATCGAATGTTGGCGGCATGTCCTTGCAGAGGAAGACACAATCGTGAGTTTGCCAGTCGGATATGGCAAAAGTCTTTTGCAATCACGTGCCGTTTTATCTATCATCACGTGATATTTGTGAAGGCAGTGATTACTGTACTGCAAGGGAAGTAACACTGCGCGGAGTTTGGTTTAAGGTTAGTTTTGGGCGAATTTAATATTAAGAATAATTTTCGTAACTCTAGATCGCTGACGCATGCGCATTTTAGATAATGTTCATGGTTCGCTCAGTGGTCTATCAAGCTTTCACATGTTTCCATTACATGTGCCCGTCACATTGCCTGGATAAATTAATATATATTTTTTTCTAATTTTTTTTTGGTCAATATAAATATATAATATATACATGTATATATATTTTTTCCTGAAAATAGTGGAATATTTCTTAAATGACAAATATTCACTATATTGACCAAAAAAAAATAATATTAAAAATAAATTATATATTTTTTTTAATATATCCAACACCTGTGGTTTCCATACTGAGTGTGAGTGATTTTGGGCAACGCAAAGTGAAACATTTACCTGTGTTAAATATGCCCTACGTTGAAGATGAGTTTTTTTTAGTATATATCATAAAAAAAACATTCAAGGGCCATTATTTGTATTTAGGGTTAAAATGGAGTTATGTTCCTTGTTGAAAGATGGTCGCCAATAATTCTGCGAAGTATTAAGTGTATTGTATGAAGGGTACAGAAGTTTTTTTTATTAAAATCCCAACTTGCTCTAAAACTTAAACCTGCCCTAAAACTGTTACCTAAGTCAATCAGGGGCCATTCCTTGCATTAAGGATAATATGGAGTTATGAAATCTCATTGTGTGATGATCCTGGATATTTGTGTGAAGTATTAAGTCAATTGGATGAAGGGTATAGAAGTTATCAATAAATATCCCAACCTGCCCTAAAACTTTAACCAAAGGTCCATAGTCAATCAGGGACCATAATTTGTATAAAAAATAATATGGAGTTATGTTACCTCATTATGTGATGGTCCTGAACAACTGTTTGAAGTATTAAGTCAATTGAATAAAGGATATTGGACTTATTAGTGTAAATCCCAACTTTCCCTAAAACTGTATAAACGATGTTCTTTGAAAATGAGTTCAAACAAACAGGAATACTGAAACAGCGTTTTGCCACAGCTTTCCACTATATGTAGATCTAAACAAATTGAAAGACCATTCTACCATTGTTTAATATAGACTGCTTTCTCTTTTCAGACTGTTATCTAAAGTGTATATATTATATAATTATGAAGCCCTGCCAAATTGTGTTTATTCAATCTAGGTAAAGTCCGATCAGGGTTCAGTTCTGCTTAAAGAGTAGTAACAAAACCTTGTTAACACCCTTAAATACAGAAGACATCTTCCATCCACTATTTATGAATATTGTCCCGAATGTTTGTCTCTATGGCAAATGCTCAAACACTATTTCGACGGTCTTCTATCTAATTTCAATCCCCATGGCATGTATAACAGCCGCTAACGAATACGACAAGAGCCCGAACCAGAAAGTATGTATGACATCATAATCCATTTAAAAACTAGAAATGTGTCCATAGGACACGGATGCCCCCACTTCGATTTTTTGTCACAGAAAATAAGCCATAATGATTATTCAGGATAATCTGAGGGCCCTAACTCCTAAATGATTAAGGCGATTTCCATGGCTATCGAACTTGATCAAGATATTATGGTCACAAACATGTGTTAAAAGTTTGGTGAGGATTGGACAAACAGTTTTCAAGAATTAGATCGGAAACAATCTTCGGGACGTATTTTTCAAGTCTTTTTTGCAAATAAAGGGCCGTAACTCCTAAATGACAAAAGCGATTTCCATGGCTATCGAACTTGATCAAGATATTATGGTCACAATCATGTATGTAAAGTTTGGTGAGGATTGGACACATACTTTTCAAGAATTAGATTGGAAACATATATTTTTGAAGTATTTTTGGCAAAAAAGGGCCGTAACTCCTAAATGACTAAAGCGATTTCCATGACTATCGAACTTGATCAAGATGTTATGGTCACAAACATGTGTTTAAAGTTTGGTGAGGATTGGACAAACGGTTTTCAAGAATTAGATCGGAAACAATCTTCGGGAATTTTTGGCAAAAAAGGGCCGTAACTCCTAAATGACTAAAGCGATTTCCATGACTATCGAACTTGATCAAGATATTATGGTCACAAACATGTGTTTAAAGTTTGGTGAGGATTGGACAAACGGTTTTCAAGAATTAGATCGGAAACAATCTTCGGGACGTACGTACGTACGTACGTACGGACAAGGGCAACCCTATATGCCGCCACTTTGTGGGGGCATAATAAATGGCAAATGTCGCGTTTTGGAGCGCGAGTCGTCTGGGTACCCGGTAAAATCGCGGATCCATTATTATGCAAGTACTCTTGTCAGAGTTGTGCCTATTTAACAGTTTTATAGTTGGATTTAAAACTTGGGCAGACAAATGATTATCAAATCAGTATTACGATTAGCTAGTGTTGGTAGGCGTTCTATCCTGACCCAAGATGAAATGCTCAAGAAATCACTTTCAACATTCAAATGTAGCATATTATTACAATTTCTCATTATATTCTTATTGTTTTCATCTGGTTTTATCAGATGCTCTTAAGAAGTATTTACTCATAAACTTGGAATAGCTGAGTTAAGCTCCTCCATAAGACTCGGCTGTACATCATTTAGCTAGCGTGTGTTGGTATCGAATAAATCCATGAACAAGCAAATTCTTTGAATTGATATCCCCCGCCTGATTAGGCAAAGTTCATGGATTGGAAATGAAAATAAGGTGGAATATTCCTATATTAACATGTAATATGGCTGCAGAGAAATGGACCGTTATGTAACGTTGGATATAAGTTTGAGTTTGTTTGGAATTACTAGTTTATTATTTGAAATAAAAGTTTTGTTTATAGAGTAACATTTGTAATAGTTTCTATGAATTAGAATGATTTCAAAGTGAAAGTTCAGATATGTCTGAATTGATAACAGTAAATAGTGGAAAATGACATTTTAAGGTACCTTATGATCATGTTCACTGTGTGTTATTTTCAAGCTCGTAGGAGCTCGTATTCATGTTGGTGATTATTGATTATAACCTATCATAATCGAAGTTGGTGGAAGTAAATCATCATAAAATACATATATTTATTATCATGTGTTCAGTCATACATGTATGAACATAATCCGACCAATCACTACCATGAAATGGTTTCGGCAAGATTTTTGTTAGATCTGACCTAGTGCCCTAATTTTTATCCATGTGACCCAGTTTTCTAATTTTATATCACATGTGACCCAGTTTTAAACATGCCAAAGAGTTCATCAAGGAAAACATTCTGATCAAGTTTCATGAATATTAGACCATACATATTGCCTTAAATGTGTTTCAAAGACTTTTCTAAGATTTTACCTAGTTTTGACCCTATGTGCCCCACTTTTACAAGCGTTCCATATTTAATCAAGAGGTACATAATGACAAGTTTGAACATAATCCGACCAATCATTTCCATTCCAGACAAAAAAAATCTATGATTTGACCTAGTGACCATATTTTCGATCATATGTGACCCAGTTTTAAATAAGTCTAAAATTTCATCAAGGAAAACATTCTGATCAAGTTTTATGAATATCTGACCATGTATAATGCCTCTAGTATGTTCCAAAGATTGTTCTAAGATTTGACCTACTGACCTAGTTTTTGATCCCATGTGACCCACTTTTTTAAATGGTCCATATTTCATCAAGGGGTACATCATGACCAATTTTGAACATAACTTGACCAATCGTTACCATGATATGGTTCCGTACAAGATTTTTTCTAAGATTTGACCTATTTTTTATCATATGTGACCCAGTTTTATTTACGACCAAAAGTTCATCAAGGAAAACATTCTGATTAAGTTTAATGCAATATTTGACCATGTATAATGCCTCTTGTATGTTTGAAAGATTTTTCTAAGATTTGACCAAGTGACCTAATTTTTGATCATATGTGACCCAGTTTTATTTACGACCATGAGTTCATCAATGAAAACATTCTGATTAAGTTTCATGAATATTTGACCATGTATAATGTCTCTAGTATGGTCCAAAGATTTGACCTAGTTTTTGACCCCATGTGACCCACTTTTATAAATGGTCGAGATTTGATCAAGGGGAACATTCTGACCAAGTTTGAATATTTTCCGATCAATACTTACCAAGATATGGTACCGGGCGGACGAAATGACAGACGGACAACACCAAAACAATTCCCCCCTCCCAAAACCTTTGGTTCAGCGGGGGATAATTAACTGAAAACCTATTCACACTGATTATTGCATCGATATTTTCTTCGACCCTACTACTCCCATTCACGTTCACCAGAGTGATGATGCTATGCATACCACGGATTAGATTTATCACGATCAAACTTTAGATAAATGAGAAGGACCACTCCCAATATGCAGACAACTTTGTGTGGGTATAATTATCAAAGTTCTTAATTTCAGTTTTGTTCTGTTTACATAAAAATTGGTATTAGCTGGACTATGATAAGCGCTCCGCACATGCGGCATATGCAATTCCACAGAAGTATCCTTTAAAATAAAGCATCCATATTTTTGTATATTTTTTATTGTCTACCTGGACACAAACGAATCATTTATTAAAACAAAAGTATCTAAAAATTTCTAATTTTTGTTTTCAACAACAACAACAAACAGTTTTCATATTTAAAAATGCACATGTGCCGTACTACAGTACCAACCCGTAACTGAACTTATTATCGACATAACAGTAACAAAACAGGTTCCACCTGTATCACAAGGGATATCTAACTATTAACATAAGGGCATCAATTTCAACCCAAAAAAGTAAACTTAAAGCTCCACTCTCACAGATTGAACGTTTTGACAACTTTTTTATTTCTTTTTGGAACAAGCCAATTTATATGGTAATCCATGGAAACCAGTTATATAAGACTGATGACAAAACAAGAGGCCCATAAGGGCCTATGCTCTACTGGCATGGCTCTTGTGGTCATTTTTAATCCAGAGCATGTATGTATTGGGAAAAGGCAACAGACATATAGTTCATGTTTTGTGCTTGGGTTACCTGAAAACGTTGCACGTTCAACATCTGAGGACAGAAAATGTTGTATGCAGATTAGTTGCATGAACTATTTTAGTATGTGCCAAGTAAATGTCATCTGACAAAAAAAATGCTTTCGAAACAGTACTCATGGTCAAAATTTCTGTAGTTTTAAAAATAAAAAAAGTTGGTCAAAAGGTCGAAGTCAAGGGCATCCGAGGACAACATTGATGCTCATTTGCAAAACTGTAGACATGGTCTAAATATCATTGCTGTAGCTTTAAAAATAAAAAAGAAGCTTTAGCCCCAGGGGCATATTTTCAACTGTTTTTGCTTGACAGTCATCAAATGATGCTCCAAAACAAATATCAAGGTATGAGCCTTGTGGTTTGAAACGAGATTTTGAAAAAAATCTTAAACAAGTCTTTAGAAAACTTGTGACCTCCGGGACAGTGCCAGTTTTGACCCCAGGGTCATAATTTGAACAACCATGGTAGCAGACCACTTATTTGTGCCTTTTTCAAAATAGCAATTGTCTGCATAGCTGGTTCAGACAAAAAGATTTTCAAACATTCCCAATTTAAGTATACAAAACCTGTGAACTCCTGGGAATGGCCAGTAATGACCCCCAGGGGCATAATTTGAACAAACATTCACAAGCAATTGTGCGGAGAAGAATGCGCGAACACACAAAAAGATTTTCAAACATTTCCCAATTTAAGTTTACCAAACCTGTGAACCCTGGGCGTGGCCAGTAATGACCCCAGGTGCATAATTTGAACTAACATTCAAAACCAATTTTGTTTAGATGAATGTGCGAACTACAGACACTAAAAGTGCTAAAAAATGGCCTTTGGGCTTTCAACAAGAACAAGGCAGAGTAATTCACAAAATCAACTGCAGAACCCAAAAGCAACTGGTCTCCCTTTAATCATAGACTTGACTTTACATGTAAACTTGGCTAAAAAAAGAATTCGCTCATGCAGACCTGGCTAAAACTAGGTTAGCTAAAAATAGCATTTTTTTTTTAAACTTTCAAGGCCCATAATCTAGGCATGCATGGGCGGATCTGGCTGGTTTTTGAAAGGAACCGAGCTCTAATCGATATCTAAATACTGTACAAGTTTCATCGAGATACAATCAAAACTGATGACTGTATTGTGTTCACAAGCAAATGTTTACAGATGCACATACTACGTACACATTACCATCGCATAAGCTCTTCTGGCCTTTGGCCAGTAGAGCTAAAAATAGATCGCATAATTTTGTATTAAATTCAAAAATTGATGTTTTATGCATTTTTCTTAAACCATTAGGTTTAAGCCATAAAATGTTAATTTTCGAAAGGAAATATGAAATCTGCAATACTGTCAGCAGTCGTATATCATTGGCGTGCAGATATTTACGCAAAAATTTGCTGTTTCCAAGACAAAAAAAAAAAAGTTGTAAAAATGGTATATCTGTGAGAGTGCAGATTTAAATGACAATGTTCACTAATCTACATAACATTTCACCAGAAAAGTAAGAAAAAAATTATCACAAAACATTTCCGCAATGGCAAGTGGGAGACCCTGAATAGTTAAATCATTGGTGTAATCACTTTACACATAATTATCAAACACAAAAGATAAGTAACAATCCAAGTCGCCTAAACAAAGTTCTACAATAAAAAAAGTGCTTAAATAATAAAATTATGTGACATGTAATAAAACAGCTGAACAAAATAATAGTCAACTAAAAATATATATCGACAAAATGTGAGATAATAAAACTTAAAAAGAACACAACTGGTGAGTATAATGCCAATCACTTCAGCATGACCCATTGGTTTAGCCTCAAATTGTATAAAAAAGTATCCCGTTTGGTCAAATAATAAAAAAAGTATTGATTAGTCAATATTTATCTACTAACCAATGTTTAAATGGGTCACCTAGCTAAAAAAAAGAAGTCAGCTTAAAAATCAACTGAAAACCTACATTTGTGTATCCCATCATAACACTGTATCCTTAAACTGTAAGCACATCCCAGTAACAAATTATCTAGCAAAAATAAATGAAGTCAACTTAAAAAGCACACCATAAGTCTAACCCATCCCATCCCAGTAATAAATCATCTCGCAAAAATAAATGAAGTCAACTTAAAAAGCACACCATAAGTCTAACCCATCCCATCCCAGTAATGAATCATCTCGCAAAAATAAATGAAGCCAACTTAAAAATCAAACTGTAAGCCTAGCCCATCATTCCCAGTAATGAATCATCTAGCTAAAATAAATGAAGTCAACTTAAAAAGCACACCATAAGCCTATCCCATCTCATCCCAGTAATGAATCATCTAGCTAAAATAAATGAAGTCAACTTAAAAAGCAAACCTTAAACCTATCCCACCCTATCCCGGTAATGAATCATCTAGCTAAAATAAATGAAGTCAACTTAAAAAGCAAACTGTAAGCTGTTCCGATCCCATCCAAGTAATTCCCAACCCACCCCCCCATATGCAGCTATCCCATGGACACTAATTATGCCATAATTCAAAGAAACACTGTGATTATTAATTTTGGAGATTGATCAACATGTACACGTCTTTGGATTCTACCCATTTGTAAATAAACTTTATAAAATCACTTTTTGAAAAAGCTTTAAATGGAATCTTCAGTGTCAACTTTATAGTCATGGAACAGCTTATAATGTCAGGTAGTTTCAGGCTTGATCGTCTAGGCCTGAGGTTCTGCCCTGAAGTACTTGGCTGGAGGTTGTTTGGTCTTCATCTACCTGTCTAGAGGGCCTTTTGTCTGGGTTTTGGCTGGGGTTTATTCTGTCATCTTCTTGTCTGGATGTTTCTTCTTCTTGATCTTCTATGCTGGAGATAATTCTCTCCAGATCTTCTTGGGTGGATCTTTCTTCTTGATCTTCTACGCTGGAGATAATTCTCTCCAGATCTTCTTGGGTGGTGGTTCTTTCTTCTTGACCTTCTACGCTGGAGATAATTTTCTCCAGATATTCTTGGGTGGTGGTTCTTTCGTCTTGATCTAGACTGGAGATCAATCTTTCCAGATCTTCTTGGCTAGAGGATCCTCCATATTGAAATACTGGTACTTGGCTTGAAATCATTTTGTTTTTATCTTCCTCACTTGTGATATTTTTGTTAATATCTTGTTGGCTCGAGATTATTTTGTCAATAATATCTTCTTGACTGGAGCTTATTCCGTCCATAATATCTTCTTGGCTTGAGATTATTTCGTCAATATCTTCTATGCTGGATGCTTTTTGATCTTCAAACACTTGGCTGGAGGTTATTTCAAGACTGGAGGTCATTTGGTCTTTATCTTCGGAACTGAGTTGATCTTGACTCAAGCTTCTTCTGATCTTTTTGGCTGGAGGTTCTTCAGTCTCCACTTCTTTATGTTGTGAAGGCTGTGCCATCAAGGTTTTCTTCTCCGGGGATTCTTCTGCCTTGCTTTCTTGATGTTTTGAAAGCCATGCCTTCAATAATGTATTTCCTAACGACTTCTTTGGCTTACTGAAATTATAACATTGCTACATGAAAGATATAGAAATTAAGTCAATCATTAATCTTATTTTTATACAGCAAACTCTATTCAAGTTGCCCCAGACATGCATTTACATCATCTTAGTATAGTACAAAAATTGTTTTCAAGTTAATTAATTTGGTGAAAGAGAGAAATCATTATTTCCATATGCTAAGATCTACCATGCGACAGGCTTATATGGCTATTTAAAATGCAGATGCAATTTTCACATACACACACACACCTGAATATACCATTTTAATTCTTCATGCTTTGCAAATTTGCCATTCATAATATTTGAGTAGTATTAAACATGTGGTATACATCGGATGATTAAATATCTTGCTAGGTTTTCAAAAAGGGCTATTCCAGTAAAACATAACCCCCCGGGGGAAGGCCGTTATTTGAATAGTACAGTCCAAACTTGCTATGTCGATGTCGGATATCTCGCCTTTCTGGTTATGTCGACTTTTTTCTCCGGTCCCAAATTAATTCCTTCTTATTCTATATAAAATAAATCTGCTTGTGTCGATTTTTCTATCTTGACCTCCTATTTCAGTCCCTATGGTTGAATTTCAAACATTTTCTTATGTCAAACTGTAGATCGAGTTGTAGGTGCGAAAATTTTCATGACGGTTTGCTACATGTCCCTTAATTATCGTGCGTATCAAAATAAAAAACATAATTGGAGGTTAATTGGTAAGAGTAAATAATTAAAGTTGTTTGTTTATGTAAATAGACAAAATTTATGGCTCAAGCTATTCATTGAAACGCACAAGGACGCCATGACATCATCAGAAAATTCGACAACATTGAAAGTTACGTGACGAAGAAATTTCTCTATACTGCATGTAAAAAACAAACAGGCATAACAAATGTGCTATTTTAAGTTGTTGTCATATGTGCTTAACCATTCCCTTACCAATAAACAAGTGTATGTAATTGTGGTTTTATATCTGTTTTGTGTATTCCATAAACGTGAATTAAATAAATTTGACACAATTCATTTTTTTATCATTTTATTTATTATTAATACGTTTGCCGTTTTCACGACGGTAATATGACTGTTCAATTGCAGAAGTCGGATAACAGCCGTAAATAAAACTCAAATGTGTTGGGATTGGTGATACTTTTTTTGTAACTTGGATGTCTCGAATGTTCATTATTTCGATGATATTGCTGATTTGGACCCCACAAGGGTAAATATGTCTTTGTAGTGGGCTGGCATAATTTAAAAGAGCATTCCCCCTGGGAGTTACATGTTTAAAGGAACAGCACTAAGCAACATGACCATTTCACAAATGTTCAGCAATTTTTGAATGCAGTACCTGAGGTCAATCTTCTTAACACAGTCCGGCGTGTTATTTCGGGAGTTGTTCACAACAGTTGAGACAGGATGCATCTCTATGCATGTCACTGGTCGGATAACACTAACTGCCTGTAGAGAATATACCATAAAATATGAACAACATTATTTCCATATACTTTTATAGGAATTTTATCAGGGCTCATATTAAATATCATCCATATTAGTTATTGAATTTATGTGGTAAAATATACAGATGGTCTTACATATTCCATGCACATGCATTAATTCCTGCACAAGTGAGGTAAAACTATTATTCACATTTATTTTTTGTAACAAATGGAATTGATGATTCTGTGTTAAAGAGATTTTCTGAGTCTAGAGTTGGTTTTAAGACTGTTCTTAGTCATGGCCATATATTTAAACAACGCCAACTTGACAGGGTGAAACAATAATGATGATATTATCAGTGGCCCAGAGTAGATATGTGGTTGGAACACATTCTATCAACCTGAATTTCACCATTAAGAAATTATGAATAACAATGGTGAAAATACCTTGTTTAGAGGGACGTCTCCAAAGTTGAGCCACTGTTCAATCTCGTCATCGTTGGACAGGATGGCCTGAATTGTGTTCAAAGATGGGGTCATTAATTATTTTATCACTTATTTCATTTTCATTTAAAAAAAACTTCACAAATGATAAGAATCCCTCTATTGTCAGTTTCCTAAGATGAAACCAATAAATATGGTAAATATGACCCAAGTACGGCTTGAACCAACCATCACTAGGTGGAGTAAGAAGACATGCTGGGGCTTGACCGACAACCACAAGAATGAGTAAGACTGGCTGGGGCTTGAACCAAAAACTACTAGAATGAGTAAGACTGGCTGGGGCTTCAACCGAAAACCACTAGAATGAGTAAGACTGGCTGGGGCTTGTACCAACAACCACTAAAATGAGTAAGACTGGCTGGGGCTTGAACCAACAGCCACAAGAATGAGCAAGACTGGCTGGGGCTTGAACGGACAACCACAAGAATGAGTAAGACTGGCTGGGGCTTGAACGGACAACCACAAGAATGAGTAAGACTGGCTGGGGCTTGAACAGACAACCACAAGAATGAGTAAGACTGGCTGGGGCTTGAACGGACAACCACAAGAATGAGTAAGACTGGCTGGGGCTTGAACGGACAATCACAAGAATGAGTAAGACAGGCTGGGGCTTGAACTGACAACCACAAGAATGAGTAAGACAGTTTGGGGGCTTGAAACGACAACCACAAGAATGAGTAAGACAGGCTGGGGCTTGAAACGACAACCACAAGAATGAGTAAGACTGGCTGGGGCTTGAACGGACAACCACAAGAATGAGAAAGACTGGCTGGGGCTTGAAACAACAACCACAAGAATGAGCAAGACTGGCTGGGGGCTTGAACGGACAACCACAAGAATGAGAAAAACTGGCTGGGGCTTGAACCAACAACCACAAGAATTAGGGATGGAAACCGGATACCAAATCGGTATCCGGATATTCGTATCAAGTATTCGAATACTATCCGGATACTTGTATCATGTTTTCATAATAAGTAAATTTCCTATTATATGTCAACCACCTTCTGTTATTTGACATAATTGTCCACTTAATTTATAATTCGTCATATGGCAATTTCACTTTTTCATTCATTCTTTCTCAGTCTTAATAATTTATAATGTTATAATCAACTCATTTTACGTCATAAAACTCATGATGAATACCACATAAACACCTCGCGAATTTGATAGTCACTTCGGCCGAGGTGGTTACTGCCAAGTGCTTTCGAGTTTGTAATTTATCAGCAGGTTTCATGTTAAATGACGCTTCGGTTATTGATAGTCTGTTGTAATTTTATTTTATTACATTGTTTGATTTAATGCAATACCTACAATTTCTGCGGTGTTTTGTTATGAAGGATATATTTGCGGAAAAGATAAGACGACAAAAAAAAAAAAAAAACGATCTGATTTTTCTTTATTTACATGCGTGTACTTTTTTAATTTATCAATAAACTAAACATGTTTACATATCGTATAAAAAATAAAATACACTACACAAAATAAAACGTGAATAAATACTAAATAGGAAATAAATCATTTATATGTTTGATAATTTAATCAAACACTGTACACACACTACTTTCAAGTCCGAAATGTTCGAATACTTCACAACAGTTTTCATTCAATGTCGCACTTAATCGAACGCATGTTCTTGTTCAGAAACAATTCTTTTAATCCCTTATCTTGTGATTGGACGATCAATTCCTACGGATTAATGATCAATCCGTTTAATATCAACGGTATCAATTAGTGTCAATTAAGTACATCTGAGATCATAAAACAACACTTGTCATTGTAAACAAGGTCATAGAACTTCACAGTGTGCTGCACAAGGACACAATATCACGCCTTGTGCAAACACCCAATTAGCAGACGATTTGTGACACATACCCGCTTCGCGACAGACACTGTTGATCACCTGAAAAGTTTTATAACAATTGCTATGTCTCTGCTAAGCTATTTCATTGAAATTTTAATTCTTAACGAATATTCGAATACCCATTTTGGTATCCGAATACTTGCGTGATATCCGGATACTCGGATACTCGCTTCCATCCCTAACAAGAATGAGTAAGACAGGCTGGGGCTTGAACCGACAACCACTAGAATGAGTAAGACAGGCTGGGGCTTGAACCGACAACCACAAGAATGAGTAAGACTGGCTGGGGCTTGAAACAACAACCACAAGAATGAGTAAGACTGGCTGGGGGCTTGAACAGACAACCACAAGAATGAGTAAGACTGGCTGGGGCTTGAAACAACAACCACAAGAATGAGCAAGACTGGCTGGGGGCTTGAACAAACAACCACTAGAACGAGTAAGACAGGCTGGGGCTTGTACCAACAACCACTAGAATGAGTAAGACAGGCTGGGGCTTGAACCGACAACCACAAGAATATGAGTAAGACAGGCTGGGGCTTGAACCAACAACCACTAGAATGAGTAAGACAGGCTGGGGCTTGAACCGACAACCACAAGAATGAGTAAGACTGGCTGGGGCTTGAAACAACAACCACAAGAATGAGCAAGACTGGCTGGGGGCTTGAACAGACAACCACAAGAATGAGAAAAACTGGCTGGGGCTTGAACCAACAACCACAAGACTGAGTAAGACAGGCAGGGGCTTGTAACAACAACCACTAGAATGAGTAAGACAGGCTGGGGCTTGAACCGACAACCACAAGAATATGAGTAAGACAAGCTGGGGCTTGAACCGACAACCACTAGAATGAGTAAGACAGGCTGGGGCTTGAACCGACAACCACAAGAATGAGTAAGACTGGCTGGGGCTTGAACCGACAACCACAAGAATGAGTAAGACTGGCTGGGGCTTGAACCGACAACCACAAGAATATGAGTAAGACTGGCTGGGGCTTGAACCAACAACCACTAGAATGAGCAAGACTGGCTGGGACTTTAACGGACAACCACAAGAATGAGAAAGACTGGCTGGGGCTTGAACCAACAACCACAAGAATGAGTAAGACTGGCTGGGGCTTGAACGGACAACCACAAGAATGAGAAAGACAGGCTGGGGCTTGAACCGACAACCACAAGAATGAGTAAGACAGTCTGGGGGCTCGAACCAACAACCACAAGAATGAGAAAGACTGGCTGGGGCTTGAACCAACAACCACTAGAATGAGTAAGACTGGCTGGGGCTTGTACCAACAACCACTAGAATGAGTAAGACAGTCTGGGGGCTCGAACCAACAACCACAAGAATGAGAAAGACTGGCTGGGGCTTGAACCAACAACCACAAGAATGAGTAAAACTGGCTGGGGCTTGTACCAACAACCACAAGAATGAGAAAGACTGGCTGGGGCTTGAACCAACAACCACTAGAATGAGTAAGACTGGCTGGGGCTTGAATCGACAACCACAAGAATGAGTAAGACAGTCTGGGGGGCTCGAACCAACAACCACAAGAATGAGAAAGACTGGCTGGGGCTTGAACCAACAACCACAAGAATGAGTAAGACAGTCTGGGGGTTCAAACCAACAACCACAAGAATGAGAAAGACTGGCTGGGGCTTGAACCAACAACCACAAGAATGAGTAAAACTGGCTGGGGCTTGTACCAACAACCACTAGAATGAGTAAGACTGGCTGGGACTTGAACCGAAAACCACTAAAATGAGTAAGACCGGCTGGGGCTTGAAACGACAACCACAAGAATGAGTAAGACAAGCTGGGGCTTGAACCAACAACCACAAGAATGAGTAAGACAGGCTGGGACTTGAACCAACAACCACAAGAATGAGTATGACTGGCTGAGGCTTGAACCGAAAACCACTAGAATGAGTAAGACTGGCTGGGGCTTGAACCGAAAACCAGTAGAATGAGTAAGACTGGCTGGGGCTTGAACTGAAAACCACTAGAATGAGTAAGAGGCTTGGCTTGAACCCACAATAACTAAGATAGTACAGTAGGCTGGGGTTTTAACCAACAACCAATGGGACGAGTAAGATGGATAGGGGCTGGAACACACAGCAACTAGAATGAGTATAATAGGCTGGGGCTTAAACCCATGACAACTATGATGAGAACAATAGGCTGTGGTTATAGCCTACGAGTATGACAGGCTGAGCCTTGAACCCATACCCATACCCACTAGGACGAGTAAGCAAGGCTGGGGCTTGAACCTAGGAGTATGACAGGCTTGAGCTTGAGCCCACGACCACTAGGATGAGAAAGCAGGCTGGGGCTTGAAGCTACAGGTATCACAGGCTGGGGCTTGAACCCACTACACCTAGGATGAGTAGGACAGGCTTGGGCTTTTTCTGCCCATTTAGGGAAAAAGACCATACACATTTTGGGAAAATTTGCATTGCGTAAATGCCAAAATTGGGAAAATTTACAGTTAAAAGAACAAGCTGTCTAGTCTCCTGCGAATGAGCAAATTATTTATTATTAGATTCAATACCCTACAAAAGACCCAATATGACTGAAATATCAATCCTTGGTACATTTAAATATCTATCAAAAAATCATGACAAGTAATATTGTATACTGATCTCCCATTGTGATGAAAATTAATGATTTCTGAATTCAATTACCCAAACGTTACATCTCATAATTTTATTAGGATGTTGTTAATGAACCAGTACAGATTTTCATAATTTTTGGATTTTTTTTCTATAGATTGGGAAAAATGTCTTTTATATTTTGCTTTTGGAATGGGTCCAATAGTCGGACCTGTGGGTACTATAGAAAAAGCCCCGACTAGGATGAGTAAGATATGATTCAGCTTGAACCTACGACCATCAGGATGAGTAAAACACCAATGCATTTAACCCTTTAGCGCATGTATACGAGATAGGCCGACATAGCTCATTACCAGATGTATACGCATTTGGCCGACCGTATCCATTACTGGATGTAAACGCATGGCCCGCATATTTCAATAGGGTCATTTCAATATTTCAATTTTGCATCTTTCTTTTTGTAAACAATATCCCGGATGTTTATAAAATTAAAGTTTAACCTTTTATGTATTGATTTTCCCTTGAAAATATCGTCTGCTAAATTGAGAAGGTGTTTATACTCCCAATCGCAGGTGTGATATCCCATTGTGACGTAATAAGACCACGAGCTAAGTACTGTATGGAATTTCCCCCAAATTCATTGATGCGTAAATCATTAAATATTTTACGTCAGTTCAGTTTACCATTAAAATCAATTGAGATTATATTTACTTAAAGGTAATATTTTGTTTACAAACAAAAGAAACAATTAGTTAATGAGAAAATGATGGGTAAATTTTCTGTGAAGCTTATATAATGTCCATCATAGTTTTGGCTGTAAAATAGGTCATGTGCAAGCGTTTTGTTTGATCTAGATCTTTTTATTCATACCGGAAAATCATTTATCGGCTTTCTTTTTTTGTAAACAATTTTATGAGAGGGTAATAAAGTTAAACAGACACCTTGGACTGGATCTCTCAGCAGGATGACACCGGATATTCCTGACATATTTCTGTGTATTAATACATAAGAACATAAATTGTCGGCTTTTTAATCCAGATGGGTCTTTTTATGATAGGGGTAATAAAAATTAGATCGATCCCAGCATTTTATTACCCTTTGATTTAATGCAATTATGACATTTCAAAGAAATGTTACAAATCCATCTTGAAAATACATTCACAGCTGAAATAAAATAATTTAATATTTCATCATTGACACCATTTATTAGATAATTTAATTATCTATAAAAAATGAATTCACATAAAAAAGATTTGGACACAATTATTTGGAGTAACATTGATTTTAAGGTCATACTGCTGTATTCATTTTCTCATTTTCAAATATCCAGAAAAGTACCTATGCAGATAAGGACTGCTTATCAGTAAGATGGCTATTGACTGGGAGGTGTAATCTGGCCACTTGTCTATGTGCTAAAGGGTTAACAGAGTAACATCAGAAGATATACATTTTCAGTATTTTGTAACCCCCACCCCCCAAAACCCAAACAATTTAACTGTAAAATTTACATTCAACTGTGTTCATTGGAAATATAGTCAGTAAAGGTTTGTGAAGTCAATGAAACAAAGGATGATTAACCCTATATGTGTATAGACAATACTGAACAACTGGAGACATCAATAATCCCAGAAAAGGTTTTGTAACTCTAAAGGAGTTTCAACAGTAGTACTGTGTTGAAATGGGTCCAAACTTGAAATATTCTTAATGAAACGATTATCCCACCCAAATAGTGTTAAAGTTAATATAAAAACATTACATACTGGCATTCTGTGATGTATCTCAGACATGGCCGGAGAACTTGGCACTGTGATCACACTGTATGAGTACACTGGTTCACTGTGCTGTAACAAACATTGGGGGGCATTATACACACCGTACGAGTACACTGGTTCACTGTGCTGTAACAAACATTGGGGGCATTACACACACTGTACGAGTACACTGGCTCAGTGTGCTGTAACAAACATTGGGGGCATTACACACACTGTACGAGTACACTGGTTAACTGTGCTGTAACAAACATTGGGGGCATTACACACACTGTACGAGTACACTGGCTCAGTGTGCTGTAACAAACATTGGGGGGCATTATACACACCGTACGAGTACAATGGTTCACTGTGCTGTAACAAACATTGGGGGCATTACACACACTGTATGAGTACACTGGCTCACGGTGCTGTAACAAACATTGGGGGCATTACACACACTGTACCAGCACACTGGCTCAGTGTGCTGTAACAAACATTGGGGGCATTACACACACTGTACGAGTACACTGGTTCACTGTGCTGTAACAAACATTGGGGGCATTACACACACTGTACGAGTACACCGGCTCACTGCGCTGTAACAAACATTGGGGGGCATTACACACACTGTACACTGGCTCAGTGTGCTGTACCAAACATTGGGGGCATTACACACACTGTACGAGTACACTGGTTCACTGCGCTGTAACAAACATTGGGGGCATTACACACACTGTACGAGTACACTGGTTCACGGTGCTGTAACAAACATTGAGGGCATTATACACACTGTATGAGTAACTGGTTCACTGTGCTGTAATAAACATTGGAGGCATTACACACACTGTACACTGTCTCACTGTGCTGTAACAAACATTGGGGGCATTACACACACTGTAGGAGTACACTGGCTCACTGTGCTGTAACAAACATTGCGGGCATTACACACACTGTAGGAGTACACTGGCTCACTGTGCTGTAACAAACATTGAGGGCATTACACACACTGTACGAGTACACTGGCTCACTGAGCTGTAGCAAACATTGGGGGCATTACACACACTGTACGAGTACACTGGCTCACTGTGTTGTAACAAACATTGAGGGCATTACACACAATGTACGAGCACACTGGCTCACTGTGCTGTAACAAACATTGAGGGCATTACACACACTGTACGAGCACACTGGTTCACTGTGCTGTAGCAAACATTGGGGGCATTACACACACTGTACGAGTACACTGGCTCACTGTGCTGTAACAAACATTGAGGGCATTACACACACTGTACGAGCACACTGGCTCACTGAGCTGTAACAAACACTGGGGGCATTACACACATTGTACACTGGCTCAGTGTGCTGTAACAAACATTGGGGGCATTACACACACTGGTATGAGATACACAATGTATGAGTACATTGGTTCACTGTGCTGTAACAAACACTGGGGGCATTACACACACTGTACAAGTACACTGGCTCACTGTACTGTAACAAACATTGGGGGCATTACACACACTGTACGAGTACACTGGCTCACTGAGCTGTAACAAACACTGGGGGCATTACACACATTGTACACTGGCTCAGTGTGCTGTAACAAACATTGGGGGCATTACACACACTGTACGAGTACACTGGCTCACTGTGCTGTAACAAACACTGGGGGCATCATACACACTGTACGAGTACACTGGCTCACTGTGCTGTAACAAACATTGGGGGCATTACACACACTGTAGGAGTACACTGGCTCACGGTGCTGTAACAAACATTGCGGGCATTACACACACTGTACGAGTACACTGGCTCACTGTGCTGTAACAAACATTGGGGGCATTACACACACTGTACGAGCACACTGGCTCACTGTGCTGTAACAAACACTGGGGGCATTACACACACTGTACACTGGCTCAGTGTGTTGTAACATATATTGGGGGCATTACACACACTGTACACTGGCTCAGTGTGCTGTAACATATATTGGGGGCATTATACACACTGTACACTGGCTCAGTGTGCTGTAACATATATTGGGAGCATTATACACACTGTACCAGTACACTGGCTACTGTACGAGTACACTGGCTCACTGTGCTGTAACAAACATTGGGGGCATTATACACACTGTACGAGTACACTGGCTCACTGAGCTGTAACAAACATTGGGGGCATTATACACACTGTACGAGTACACTGGCTCACTGTGCTGTAACAAACATTGGGGGCATTATACACACTGTACGAGTACACTGGCTCACTGTGCTGTAACAAACATTGGGGGCATTATACACACTGTACGAGTACACTGGCTCACTGTGCTGTAACAAACATTGGGGGCATTATACACACTGTACGAGTACACTGGCTCACTGTGCTGTAACAAACATTGGGGGCATTATACACACTGTACGAGTACACTGGCTCACGGTGCTGTAACAAACATTGGGGGCATTATACACACTGTACGAGTACACTGGCTCACTGTGCTGTAACAAACATTGGGGGCATTACACACACTGTACACTGGCTCACTGTGCTGTAACAAACATTGAGGGCATTATACACACTGTATGAGTACACTGGCTCACTGTGCTGTAACAAACATTGGGGGCATTACACACACTGTACGAGTACACTGGCTCACTGCGCTGTAACAAACATTGGGGGGCATTACACACACTGTACACTGGCTCAGTGTGCTGTAACAAACATTGGGGGCATTACACACACTGTACGAGTACACTGGTTCACTGCGCTGTAACAAACATTGGGGGCATTACACACACTGTACGAGTACACTGGTTCACGGTGCTGTAACAAACATTGAGGGCATTATACACACTGTATGAGTAACTGGTTCACTGTGCTGTAATAAACATTGGAGGCATTACACACACTGTACACTGTCTCACTGTGCTGTAACAAACATTGGGGGCATTACACACACTGTAGGAGTACACTGGCTCACTGTGCTGTAACAAACATTGAGGGCATTACACACACTGTACGATTACACTGGCTCACTGAGCTGTAGCAAACATTGGGGGCATTACACACACTGTACGAGTACACTGGCTCACTGTGTTGTAACAAACATTGAGGGCATTACACACAATGTACGAGCACACTGGCTCACTGTGCTGTAACAAACATTGAGGGCATTACACACTCTGTACGAGCACACTGGTTCACTGTGCTGTAGCAAACATTGGGGGCATTACACACACTGTACGAGTACACTGGCTCACTGTGCTGTAACAAACATTGAGGGCATTACACACACTGTACGAGCACACTGGCTCACTGAGCTGTAACAAACACTGGGGGCATTACACACATTGTACACTGGCTCAGTGTGCTGTAACAAACATTGGGGGCATTACACACACTGGTATGAGATACACAATGTATGAGTACATTGGTTCACTGTGCTGTAACAAACACTGGGGGCATTACACACACTGTACAAGTACACTGGCTCACTGTACTGTAACAAACATTGGGGGCATTACACACACTGTACGAGTTCACTGGCTCACTGAGCTGTAACAAACACTGGGGGCATTACACACATTGTACACTGGCTCAGTGTGCTGTAACAAACATTGGGGGCATTACACACACTGTACGAGTACACTGGCTCACTGTGCTGTAACAAACATTGAGGGCATCATACACACTGTACGAGTACACTGGCTCACTGTGCTGTAACAAACATTGGGGGCATTACACACACTGTAGGAGTACACTGGCTCACGGTGCTGTAACAAACATTGCGGGCATTACACACACTGTACGAGTACACTGGCTCACTGTGCTGTAACAAACATTGGGGGCATTACACACACTGTACGAGCACACTGGCTCACTGTGCTGTAACAAACACTGGGGGCATTACACACACTGTACACTGGCTCAGTGTGTTGTAACATATATTGGGGGCATTACACACACTGTACACTGGCTCAGTGTGCTGTAACATATATTGGGGGCATTATACACACTGTAAACTGGCTCAGTGTGCTGTAACATATATTGGGAGCATTATACACACTGTACCAGTACACTGGCTACTGTACGAGTACACTGGCTCACTGTGCTGTAACAAACATTGGGGGCATTATACACACTGTACGAGTACACTGGCTCACTGAGCTGTAACAAACATTGGGGGCATTATACACACTGTACGAGTACACTGGCTCACTGTGCTGTAACAAACATTGGGGGCATTATACACACTGTACGAGTACACTGGCTCACTGTGCTGTAACAAACATTGGGGGCATTATACACACTGTACGAGTACACTGGCTCACTGTGCTGTAACAAACATTGGGGGCATTATACACACTGTACGAGTACACTGGCTCACTGTGCTGTAACAAACATTGGGGGCATTATACACACTGTACGAGTACACTGGCTCACGGTGCTGTAACAAACATTGGGGGCATTATACACACTGTACGAGTACACTGGCTCACTGTGCTGTAACAAACATTGGGGGCATTACACACACTGTACACTGGCTCACTGTGCTGTAACAAACATTGAGGGCATTATACACACTGTATGAGTACACTGGCTCACTGTGCTGTAACAAACATTGAGGGCATTACACACACTGTATAGTACACTGGCTCACTGTGCTGTTAACAAACACTGGGGGCATTACACACACTGTACACTGGCTCAGTGTGCTGTAACATATATTGGGGGCATTATACACACTGTACGAGTACACTTGCTACTGTACGAGTACACTGGCTCACTGTGCTGTAACAAACATTGAGGGCATTATACACAGTGTACGAGTGCACTGGCTCACTGAAAAGGCTGAACAGAATAAATGGATGAAAATGAAATTTTATTAAAACTAGAATCTTTTAAAATATTCATCGTTAAAAAATTTAAACTTTTCATTCAGGTCAAATTTTCCACTTAGTAGCTTTATGAATATGGCCACTGATCTTCAAACTTCAGTTTAAAGTAAAACTGTACAGATTACAACTTACTGAGTTTGGCTTCCAAACATCAAACACACCAGCCATGGTCAACAGTCGAGGACCTGAAAGAAAATAGTACAGACACTCAGATGAAAGAACTGCCTACATGTGGTTTGCTTATTCCTTGGACAGAATAGAGTTTTGCACACTTAACCAAACATATTAATTACATTTTTTATGTGTATTAGATTTCTGAACAGGCTTCAACTAAACAGCAACTTTTAATTTGCCACACATACATCTGTCCATCCATATATTGGGACACTTTTATTATAATATATTTAGACCAACCTGAAAGCTGTTACTATTTAAATAAAAAATACAAAAGCATATCTATGAATTTCTAAATTTTGCTTGACAAAAAGACACACATCTTACCAATAATATATATATATATATATATATATGTTTAGGGAAAACAACAACAAATGTCATGATTTCACAACATGCAAACAGTAAACTGTATGTTGGTTTTTATCACTAAATATTGGGAAAAAAATTACCTATCACTAGAATTAGGAATATTCATGTATGTTATATTTTATCAGTTTTTATAAGAGCTTTTCAAACAGAACTCCTTACTTTTGTTAGAAAATGTAATTGTGGATTTGTTGTAAACATTTGGGAAAAAAAATGTTTTGTCACCAGGAACATACTGGTATTTAAATACAGCAAAAGAAATGCAGAAAATATCCCCTTACTCAACATGTTCATGAGGTCATAATTTGCTTTTAATTTTATGTTACATAAGTCTATCATGCTACTTTACTGATATGGTTTCAAAATATTATTATTTAAGTTTTTATTTTTCAGTTTTGATTCTTGATAGATTAATACACATATATAAAAATATTTATCAAAATTGGGACAGTTTTTTGTCTCAAAAACCCAAATCTTGAGACTAGGCCAACATAGTGTTAGAAACCTCTTTATTTTCTAGGAATTGCCACTTTACAGCATTGTAGCACGTTATGTACCTGCATCATCACCTTTTTCAGCTTTATCCCCCTCTGTTGTCTCCTCTTTCACGTTTTGTGCTTCCTGTTGCACCTCTTTTGGTTTTTCTTCCACTTTCTGCTCGACATCTTGTTCTGCTTGGACATCTTGCTTGACCTGTGGTTCACCACTGACCTCTTGCTTGACCTGTGGTTCACCACTGACCTCTTGTTTGACCTTTGGTTCACCACTGACCTCTTGCTTGACCTTTGGTTCACACTTGACCTCTGTGGGTTCACCTTTGATCTTGACATCGCTGGTCTGAGGGAAGTATATGTAGTAGGGTTGTTTCGATGATTTTTCTCTCTTCCACTCATAGAAACTGCAAGTGCAATACCAATTATATAAAACGTTTTTAAATTCATTTAAAAAAACTTCATCAACAACAAATTTCATTCATATAGAAAAAAAATTAATTACCATTAATCCCCTGCAGCCTTCAATTCTGCAGATTTTAAATACATGTAGCTGATACAACTCTCTTACTGATATCTCCTAGCAACAGTCAGTAATAAACAAAAAAATCTATTAAAATATTATGACCAGTAATCTTTTTGACGTAAAATAATGAAGTGCTACCAGTTCAAACATATCTCTCAAAAGAAAACACACCCTTCAGCAAGGACGACACATCTGCGGCCCTTCTGTAAAGGCACCTTGTATGTTGCCTTTTCAAGCATCCCCTCCGAACGACAGTTGTTAGTCTCGTACACCTTGTCTGATGCCTGGCCCTGGAAATATGAACTATAAAATGAGAAGACATTTGCTTTATGGTATTTGTTGAATTCGGAACTCCTCGGCCATTTTTCATCGAAAACAACCTCGAAGTATACCGATGGTTTACAATGTCAGAAATCTTGACATTTAACTACACTGCAAGTAGAAAGCATAGTAATTTCAATCCAGCAGTTAAACATAATGAGTTTACTCTTGGGAATCTTAATTATTTATGCAATAAAACACTTCACTGGCAATCAATTTAATCTGAGATACACAAAACACATGTTAAAACACTACAATTATTTAATACTATTATGTAATTTTTTTACGAACTACTTCTACTGATGTACCAGCATATATCAGAGGTTGTTGTTGATGGAAAATGGCCGAGGAGTTCCGAATGGTATTTGTTGAAAAATGGTGTACTCTCAGGAGTCCTCAGACTGTTAGAAAAGCTGTTACTCCACTATATACCAAAGCCAAGAAGTAAAAGATAATGATCTCAAAGTCAATTTTAACATTCCCAATGACATTTGATGATCAAATTTGGTCAAAATTTACCCAAGAGGCCTTTTTTGCTCACATGCTATCAAGAGTACATATAAACTTCCAAGTACATACACTGGGGTGACTGGACTCTGATCCCTCTCAGGCAAGTTAGGGGTACTTATATACTTCAAGTACATATTACTGGATTCTTTTCCTGAGTTCTAACAATCACAATCGGTTGCCTTCCAAAAATAGCCATCTTACAAGAGTATGAATTGAAAATGTACCCAGAATCCCTCCAGACAGGTATTTATGCCTTATGAAATGGCATATCCAAGTCTGGCCCCAGTTTCACAAAACTTTTAATCCCTTATAACAGTACTAAGCTAGACGCAATATCTTGGTCTCTAAACAATTTGTGTTGTATTCACATTCGTAAGTGTTTTGGCCTTAAGTAGGAAATTATCTTTACGAAAATAAAGATAAACTCAAGAAATAGGATCCTGGTCCTGATGCTTCACATTTCCCTTATAACAGTACTAAGCTAGACGCAATATCTTAGTTCCTAAACAATTTGTGTTGTATTCACATTCATAAGAGTTTTGGCCTTAAATAGAAAATGATCTTTACGATAATAAAGATAAACTGAAGAAATAGGGTCCAAGTCCTTAAGTTTCCCATAGATAGCTGTTGCTGTTTGCCAGATCTAACCATTTGAGACAATTTTGCGCTATTTTTTATACCATATCCAAATGGCTTGATAAAATGACCAACTTATTTCTACATCTTGCCAACAAGTCTCTTAAACAGGATCAATCTAGCTCTTTTTTTTGGTATACTTTATTTAATATTCTTTTTTGGAAGAGGTCCAAGACTATTGATGTAAGTTTCTTAATGATAATCATGATCAAGTATTTGTTTTATTGTTAGATCAATTTTTAAGCAAGTAATTGGGTTAAATGCAATAAAAATACTTATGCTCCTTAAAAATACTATAAGAATAACGTAACTTATAAGATGATTTTTGCGTAATTGGTGTCTGACACCTTCATTCAAGTTTAATTTTGACTTAATACCAACCTTATGCCAGGAAGGAATTAGGCCCCACATCATTGGCTGAATCACTCTAGGACTTTCACATTCCCCATCAGGAAAATGCTTGGACGACAACAACACCGGACTGCAAGATACATTTGTCAATGTAAGTCAGTCAACAGTCAATACCGGTTGGCTTGATATCCTCGTTGGCTCGAACAGGATGAAAAGGACCCATTGATTAAATCTTTTAAGCATTCCCCCTTCGCGAGGCTTGATGTATTTTGGCCAGTCCCTGGGATGTCGAGCCAACAGGTTTTGATTGCATGTTTACAAACATCAAATACCAACTGTCAGATATTCATCAGATTAGTTACTCAAAATGGTTTAATTTTCAATAGTGCTAACACTTTTCTGGCAAAAACCAGCACTTTCTTTTATGTTTTTAAAAAATATATCATCAATTGAATACATCTTATATTTGTTATTGAAACCAGCATATAGTTGTTGTTTTTAAACAATACATACATAATCCCAAACATGGAAAAGCAACTGGGCTACACCCTGGGCCAATTTTTTTTTTATATACATTGCAGTTGCGATTGCATTATGGGATTCGCGAAGGACCTGTGTCCTTTTGACTAAAATCGGGAAATCCCATTTTGCCAGACAGAAAAGATAAATATTTCTGTATAGTTTTAAAGCATTCTTGTTAATTTCCTGGCAAAAAGGGAATTCTTAGTCAAAAGGGCAAAGCTAGACAGTGTTTTTATTCACATCGTCTGAATGAGGACAACATTTGTACCAAGTAATATTGAATCCATCAATGCATAAGTAAGTTATAGCCTGGACACGAAATGTTATGAACAGACAGACAAACGGACGGACAAAGTGCATTCCTATAATCCCCTCCCCACTCCATAGCGGGGGATTAATAAGGGATTTTTCACCTGGTTAGGGGGGAAATATATACTTTTTCAGGAGGGGAATGGGGCCAAATTTTGGACTGAAAATAAAACACATACTGGAAGAACTTGGGATGATTTTTTTTCACATTGCAAAAAAACCAAATGTTTCAGCATTGGGAATCTGGCCGAACTTCAGTCCTAAATGTTTCAGAAACAAAACACTGTTTTTATAACACATATCAGCTTATATTACTATAGCAGTCTTTCTGAAATGTGCCGGTCTGACGGACATGTCCGGCAAATTTTGTACGGGTCTGGCAGGTCTTCCGAAAATGACGGTCCAGATGACCCGACATATTTTGAGACGACTAAATAGCGAAAAGGTATTTGAAAGCAAAATGTCTATAAAAGCATCCGCTGATTATTTGCCTTTGCGGTAGTTAGTCGATCCCATACTGATATTGACGTCACATAACATCGCCAAAAGTCGGCCATTTCGGATTTGCGATATGCTTTCATGATGTTGATTCCCGGGGATAAACGAGTAAATACGATTCAATAGTAAAGGCAATTTATCACAACAGTTCTGATAGGTTCTTGGTTTGCAATAAAGTACAATCAAAATCGTCGGCACTCGATTTACATCGTCTGCAGTCAAAATGGCGGCGGTTGGTGGAACGGATGACCGAAAAACCAGAAAGCACCTTAATGGCGGCCGTGTTTAAATATTTTTTTGCGAGACCAAGTGTGTTTATTTTTACTTAACGACATGTCAATGTAGTGTTTAGTGTTGTTATTTTTTTGTGAACTAAATCAGGAAAGCATTAAAAACAGTTTACATTCATTTTTTTTACACTTTATGTATACTATGACATATTTGTTCGGACAGGCTAATATTTTTTCGGACAGGTAAAAACTTCCAAAGAATTTTTACATTTTCGGGAAGACTGCTATATAAACCACTCTCACTTCTGTTCCATGGGTTACATTTTGAGAGGCCAAGATAATGTTGCCCTAGCAAAGATAAAACTAACGACCTCATAGGTAAGACACCTTTCCCACAATGTACCATTTTCAATCCTTTACCCTCAAAATGACAAACAAAAAACACTCACAAGATCTATCTGTAATACATGTATGAATACCATTCCTACATTTAACCCCCAGACTGACTGTTGAAAAATCCCAACAGATACGTGATCTGCATACTAGCTGGGGTTTACATATTAATAATATTTACATGTTCCCATCCGGAACCATTACATCAGCATTCCTGCCGTGCAAGGGTAACTCAAAATATTTTTGTTAATAGGCAATTTTTGTAGCGACAATCAAACTTTTTCTCTTCTTTTATTTAAAAGATGAGAAAATTAAACGTTAATAACTTTGTGATCTTTGAAAAAAGTTTTTGTGAGTCCAATTTTCAACCCTGTAAACACCTACGTGTAAGCACCAGGAGCAATGTTATACGAGGGGTGAAAACCCTTCCCATTTGGTGCATCTCTCCAGGCAGGCTGGTGTTGTTTCCCCTGCTTGTCTCTGAACCTGCACGCCTTCCTGATACAATCTGGCGCAAGGGCACTGTTTAAAAAACAGAAAAGAATACAAATTTAAAGGGACTTTTGTAACATTTTTTGGGAAGTCAAATTGTATCTTGTTTCATTATGATAGAAGCAGGGCTTTTAAAAACCAACAATTTGCCGATCTGAACTGATTTTGACCAGACCAATCTTGGTTAAAGAAAGTGGCTAAAAAATCGGTCCCAAAATTGTTCATTCATATGCGGTCAAATTCGGTCAGTAAAAAAATTGAAATTGTAATACACTAACAGTGTTTCCAATTAAGTGTATAATATTTCCTAAAATATTCCCTTTTCTTCTTAAATAATGTTTATGCCTTTTTAGTCTGTCACCAGACCCAGCATAACCACAATCGCCATACAATAGATAGTTATTCAGTTTGCCATCATTGTTTTTTATACTCCTGCATTTATCAAGCATCTAAAAAGGTTTAAACACCAAACAAGCAAGGTATTTTATTATGATAGTTGTATGTGTGTGAATAGCAGTCCTAAATTTAACCTTAAAAATCAGTAGTATCCGTGGGAAACCCAATATACACATGATCTGGAGACTGAAGCGCACCAACCAGCAAATGTCAAAGCTGAACAATAATGTCATGTCCATAACCAATGCACTTTCATCAGTGCACATGCAAAAAATGAAATGTAGGATAGCGCGCTAAACTGTAAGTGGCATTGTCTTAAAAATGAATAATACAATAATGATGAAATATGTGCCAATCAAAAGCAATAAAAAAGCAAAATTAAGAAGTAAACACAAAACGCTGAAATACAACGAATCCAGGTTTTCAATGATTGACAATAGAACTTGAGCCTCGGTTGTGAGATTCAGTTTGAACTTTTTTTATTTACAGTGACCTTGACCTTAAGGGTCCCAAATGCAACCCATGGAAGACCTGCATAAACACTTCTTAAACCAAGTTTTGTGACAATATGTCTACCCTATCTAAAGTTACCACATGGTTATATATTTTTAGAAACAGTTACATTGACCTTGAACCCAAACACAAAAATTCATGAAAGGCCTCCATTTTCTCTTCCTATATTAAGTTTGGTTGCAATATGTCAACCCTAACTAAGTTATTTAATCAGTACCAACTGTTTTACTATTTTCAGTAACAGCGACCTTGACTCTTGGGGGCATCAAACATAATCCCATGAAAGGTCTCCATAAACTTGTCTTAAATACCAAGTTTGGTCACAATGTCAACTCTAACTTTTCGTATATATACCAAGTTGGATTGGAATATGTCAACCCTGACTACAGTTATTCAGTTCCAACAACTTTTGAATTTTTAGTAACAGTGACCTTGACACTAGGGGTCCCAAACACAATCCAATGAAAGTTCTTCATATATACCAAATTTGGCATCATTTGTCAAACCCAACTGAAATTATTCTATACCATAAGCGAGTTTGATGCAACCCCCATGCCGGTCTGCCACAACAAAGGCGTACATCTTTCTTAAAGCTGCACTCTCACAGATTTATCATTTTTACAATATTTTTTATTTTTTGTCTTTGAGCGAGCCAATTTTTGCATAAATATCTGCAAACCGATGATATAAGACTGCTGACAAAAGATCGGATCGCAGATTCGAATATTCATGTTTTAAGGCTTAAACCGTTACTTACGGTTTAAGAAAAATGCATAAAACATCAATTTTTTAACTTAAATATAAAAATCTGCGCTCTAATCTTTTGTCTGCAGACTAATATAACTGGTTTTCATGGATTTTTCGCAAAAATTGGCTCGCTCCAGAACAGAAAATTAAAAAGTTGTCTCAACTTTCAATCTGTGAGAGTGCATCTAACAGGTTTCACTTCGGTTAAAAAAAAGATGTATTAAGGGCTAATATGGAGTTATGTAACCTAATTGTGTGATTGCCATAAACATTCGAATGAAGGGTATAGAAGTAATTAGTGAAAATCCCAATTTGTCATTAACATTTAACCAGACACAAAGTGGCCTAAAACTTAAGTTAAGTCAATCGGGGGCCATAAATTTGTATTTAGGTTAATATGGATTTATGAAACCTCATTGTATGATGGCCATGAACAACTGTGTGAAGTATTAAGTAAATTGAATTTAGAGTATTAGAGTTATAAGTAAAATACCCAAATTGCCTAACACAATGTGCACTAAAACTTAAACCTGTCAGTTCCTGAGTTAATCAGGGGCCATTTAAGATGTAAGATGTGCACAGATTTGAGCATTTTAACAAATCAGCCAAATGTTAACCCATGATTCCACAGGTAACACGTAACTGAAAAATTCCTGAGATGACGGCCACAGTTGGTATAAACAAGAAGCCCAAGAGGCCTATGCTCTACTGGCATGGCTCTTGTGGTCATTTTCAATCCAGAGCATGTACGTATGAGTAATAGGCAACAAATATATAGTTCACTTTTTGTGTTTGGGTTAGCTAAAAAAAACGCTGCATGTTCAACATCTGAGGACAGAAAGTGTTGTAAGCAGATTAGTTGCATGAACTATTTTAATATGTGCAATGGTAATCTGAGGGTAAAAAATATTTGCTTTCAAAACTGTACTCATAGTCAAAATTTCATTTCTGTAGCTTTAAAAATAAAAAAGTTGGTCAAAAGGTCAAAGTCAAGGACATCTGAGGACAACATTGATGCTCGTTTGCAAAACATGGTCAAAATTTCATTGCTGTAGCTTTAATAAAAAGTAAGTCAAAAAAGGTGGGGCCAGCTTTTGCCCAAGGGGCCTTGTGGTTTGAAACAAGAAGATTTTGAAAGTATTACTTAAATAAGTCTCTAAGAAAACTTGTGACCCCCGGGGCAGTGCCAGTTTTGACCCAAGGGGCATTATTTGAACAACCATGGTAGTAGACCACTAAATAAAGCCTTGTTCAAAATAGCAAGGATCTGCATAGCTGTTTCAGACAAAAAGGTGTTTAACATTTCCCAATTTAAAGTATACCAAACCTGTGAACCCTGGGCGTGGCCAGTTATGACCCCAGGGGCATAATTTGAACAAACATTTACGAGCAATTGTGACTTTACGTGTAAACTTGGCTAAAAATAGACTTCGCTCATGTAGACTTTGCTAAAAATAGCATTTATTTTATACTTCCAAGACCCATAATCTAGGCATGCATGGGCAGATCTGGCTGGTTTTCGAAAGGAACTGAGCTCTTATGGATATCTAAATACTGTACAAGTTTCATCGAGATACAATCAAAACTGAAGACTGTATCGTGTTCACAAGCTAGTGTTTACACAATAGCATTTTTTATACTATCAAGGGCCATAATCTAGGCATGCATGGGCCGATCTGGCTGGTTTTCGAAAGGAACCGAGCTCTAATGGATATCTAGATACTGTACAAGTTTCATCGAGATACAATCAAAACTGAAGACTGTATCGTGTTCACAAGCAATTGTTTACACAATAGCATTTTTTTATACTATCAAGGCCCATAATCGAGGCATGCATGCATTGGCGGATCTGGCTTTTTTTCTAAAGGAACCGAGCTCTAATGGATATCTAGATACTGTACAAGTTTCATCGAGATACAATCAAAACTGAAGACTGTATCGTGTTCACAACCAATTGTATACACAAGAGCATTTTTTATACTATCAAGGGCCATAATCTAGGCATGCATGGGCCGATCTGGCTGGTTTTCGAAAGGAACCGAGCTCTAATGGATATCTAGATACTGTACAAGTTTCATCGAGATACAATCAAAACTGAAGACTGTTATCGTGTTCACAAGCAATTGTTTACAGACGCACGAACGCACGGATGCACATACTACGTACACAGTGCTTCAGCTAGGCCTAAATAGCAGGGTGGGGCACCCCGCTGCCCTTTTCAAGCACCCTGCTGCCCTTTACTACACCCTGCTGTGCCCTTTTGTTTGACAGAGTCAATTTTCAGAAATAAGTATGAAAATAATAAATATAAATATTTTTGACACTAAATTAAAGAAAACAGGTAAGGTATTCATAACCAACTATTAGGATTGAAAGTAATTACAACAAATACACAATAAGAATTCAACATTGGCCCTTGCAAGTGCCTGATCAAGGTTCATTGAAAGTGCCCTTTTTAACCTAGCACCCTGCCCTTTTCAAATCCTGGCTGGAGCACTGCGTACACATTACCATCGCATAAGCTCGTCTGGCCTTTGGCCAGTAGAGCTAAAAACTAAAAGTAGTGCTGAGGCTAATTTAGTGGATCGAGGAAAAAAAGAGAGAGATGGACTTGTAATCTAACAATCAAATATTATAAGAGGTATGATAGTAAAATAAAAAAAATAAAATTAACATGCACATTTTCCCCCTTTTTGTACTAAACTGCCCATAATTTTCCCCTTCTCAAAGGCCCCAGGCCCCGTCCCCTTTTTTAGAAAACAAGAGGCCCAAAAGGGCCTATGCTCTACTGGCAAAATTCTTGTGGTCATTTTTAATCCAGAGCATGTACGTTTGAACAAACCTTCACAAGCAATTGTGACTTTACATGTAAACTTGGCTAAAAACAGACCTCGCTCATGTAGACTTGGCTAAGGCCTTTCTTTTTTATTCTTTGTTTTACGAACCGCCAGGATGCCACATGGTCGTAGGAGGAGGAAAAAAAAAAAAAATTAAAAAAACAAATTCCAATTTTTTTTTCCTGTCGGAAAACATAAATGTTCTTAATAATGTATGAACTTATGAAGTTTTGCATGCATTAGTTAATTCTTTAGCAACTTAAGTCAATCAAACACATTTGTATTGTTTCATGCTTCTTAGAATAAACATGGTTTATACATAAATAACAGCTTTTTTCTTGTGTGGTAGAGAGTTGAAGTAGTATGTGCCTTTAACCCATTAACTACCTATGTACGTGATATGGTGCTTGTAATACAGTACTAAGGTAGGCGGTTAATCATGTAACACAGTATCCGCATTGGGTTGGGGAAATCTTAGTTTTACTTAAAGGTCAAATCTTACATTCTATTTTTACATTTTTTTTATTTAAAAATGTACTAAGATTTCCCCCCATTACTCATCCAAAGTCATCAGCCAAGCAGAGTATTTTTTCTGTCCTTAGTGGATAAACTATAAATTTTAAAATTATAAATTCTTATTGTACATTGTATATAAATACATTTCATTGATAAAGGTAGAATACTCTGCTTGGCATCATCATCTAACATTTATACTTTTCACTACTAATTGGCTTTGGGAGTGGTTGGTTAACAAGGACACCCCAGTGTTAGGGGACCTTGGGGCTCACCGTATCAAACTTCAACAAGACTGGACAATTAAGCACGTGACTGGTTGACTGGCAAAAATGGCCAAGCACGAAGCAAGGCGTCTCCCAAGGGTTAAGGGTTCGAAGCCCGACTTCTGGCTAATAGATCTTCTTATAATTTTCTTTGTATTTAAAAATTAAATGCAAAAACAATTTAACAACCAATTACTTTCAATATTCAAATTTATCTACATCTTGAATTCATTTACGATATATAACATTACTAAGACATGTTAATACATGATAATGAAGACAACTAACTGGATCATGACATCCAAGACAGTAAGACATAAAGGTGTAACAATGAACCTCAAGTTGCACCCACACGGGCGCAGACATTTTGACAAACGTACCGGGCTGAATAATGTGCTTAATTTTGATTGGTTTAAAATACGGCACGCTTGGTTTCCCGCGTCATTTAAATAACCATTGAAAATTTAACTTCGGGAACGGGAACCAATTCATTTTCGATTAGTGATTTTTTTTGACGCATTGGATACGACAGTTTATTTATTTTTTTCGAAAAAAATCGGGAGCGGAGGAAATAAAAAAATCGGAAATTATGGCAAAAATGGCATTTTTTCTGTCGGCGGGTCCGTAAAACGAAAGATAAAAAAAAAGGCCTAAAAAAGACTTTGTTAAAAATAGCACTTTTTATATACTTTCTCAAGATCCATAATCCAGGCATGCATGGGCAGATCTGGCTGGTTTTCAAAAGGAACTGAGTTCTAAAGGATATCTAAATACTGTACAAGTTTCATCGAGATACAATTAAAACTGAAGACTGTATCATGTTCACAAGCAATTGTTTACACACAAACTGATTTTTTTATGCTTTCAAGGCCCATAATCTAGGCATGCATGGGCCGATCTGGCTGTGTTCACAAGCAATTGTTTACAGACGCACAAACGCACGGACGCACAATCATACTACGTACACATTACCATCGCATAAGCTCTTCTGGCCTTTGGCCAGTAGAGCTAAAAAAAAAAAACCTGGTGGTCTTTTGTACCATACTGGTAACTAGGCAATGATCTCGGCCGAAGTGTGAAGTGATTTGACAAGTTGTTTATTGTACCATGTTATTTAAAGTGACAGATTAATATGGTACTTTAACATGGTAGATAGAATTTTTAGGTTTTTAAACGAAATTTAAAGGCCAATTTGAGATATTTTAGAAGCGCTTTCAATAATGGTAGATTTCAACAGGAAAGCGGTATGGCATTAAAAGGGTCTCAAAGGCGGTATTATATTTCACCTACCGCAGGTAGAGTTCACATGTATGCTGAAATAAATTTTTCTATGAATATTTTGTTATGTAAGTGAGTCTTTTCATTATGCAATATGACAATGACAGTGTCTCATAAATATATAAATTAAGTGTTGAAAAAAGGGGTAAATGACGTGAATTGGCAAGCGCTAAAGTGCTATGTGGTGATGATGAAAATCCCCTGGTATGTGACCCAAATTCCCTGGAATTCTGAACAAAACCCCCTGTGGAGCCTTTCAAAAATATGGCATGTATGATCAACATCTTCAAGTTCACACATCTGCATCATCATCAATTTCGATGTCACTACTGACACTCAAAACCTATTCATTTCCACCCGCAAATCGCAACAATATGGCAAAAAAAAGCTTCAATGTAAGTGAATTTCCATTTTTTTCAAACACTTCCGCATTATAATATTCTGCGCAAATGTTTTACTAATACCGGAAGACGTTTCTACCAGAAACAATTAATCGAAAGCGAAAGTAAATAAATTTAAAGTCGAGTACGTCAAAACTACGCCTTTTGTAAATCAATTGTTTCCAAAGCCCCCAGGTCCGGGGATAGCCCGGGGAAATGGGCTGTGTTATTACCTTCCGGGCACCAAAAAAAGCAGGGAATGGGCCTTACCTACGGTCCCTGGGGTGCTGGGATTTTACCCAGGTCTGACTGGACCGAAAGTTAAAAGTCCCTGCTATTCCCCTGACCTGGGTGGGGGGGGGGGCGTGGTTGCAATTGACTGGTGCATAAGGAGCCCTGTCTTTGGTCTTTTACGGGCGTTTAATTGAGAGTTTAGTTTCTTAAATCACTTTCATAAACCTTTTCAAGATATACAGCCGTCTGACGGAGCTCTGTCCAAAACATTATTTTGGATATAGTTTGTGAAAGTGTATGATGAAACTAATCACCTTATCAAACTGCCCTTTGTTTTAGTTAAAATTGTGTAGCAAAAGAAAGGTTTTCTTTGATTTAAGTCTTCATTTTAAGCAAAATGTGGCCTTCCGACATAGCATAAATGACGCCATTTATCACGTGGTATACACACTGAATACTGAAACTGCAATACTGAAGCCGGGTAAATTTTAAATTTCATATATCTAAGACTTAACGAATACATTAGGTAAGGAAGCCAGGTTAAATGGTGTTGTCATAAATACTTACCAGGCCTTCCTTCCACACATGTTAACTCTTCAAACTGCTTTAAATACAAAAACTTTCACTTGGATTTCTCAGCTGGTCTTAGTTTCCCGCCAATGATGAGTACCCGGAATGTGTAAAATCCGGACCTTTAACGCGGGCGATACTATTTCCCGGTCCCGGTCTCATCCGCCTAGATACAAAGGCAAAGGTAAGAAAAACACGGCGCTAGAGTTTTTTAATTCTTTACCCATTTAAAAAATTGTGGTATCTTTGTACAGAAAAAACAATCAACATTTCTGAATCAGCTTTCAAAAATTTATCACCATTAAAAATTGCGTAATATTGAACAGAGGCGCAGGTTAGATAGATAGATAGATAGATAGATAGATTTATTCGTGCATATATATGTCATAGTAACAAACCAAATATCTCATAAAGTTATAACACAGACTGATTAACAAAGTATTAGTGATGATATCTATACTAAAGCACAACATCATTAGAATGCTTTGGATACATACGTGCGTTAATAAAGATTTAATTCAATGTGACAAATATATAACACAGGATAACCCATTAAAGTTATTCAACTTATTACCAATGAGGTCCTTATGACAAATATAATTATTTGCCAAGATCTCAGTTGTAAGCTGTTTAAATTAGGTTTTCCTATACAAAATAGCATGCATGTACTCTTGACCAGTTAAAGAATGATTAAATGTTTGATATCGAACTTTTACAGTTATAATGCAACCGACAGTTAAAACCATATGACACTATAGCATAATATGACAAAAATCTTTGGACTGATATGCAAGATTAAATAAATAACAAGTAATAAAATAGGAAATCTTCCATTTCTGCACATTTCATACCAACAATGAGATGTGATTTCACTTCTTTTTTAAAAGTATTCTTATTTTTCAATTCTTTTAACTTTATTGGAAGACTGTTCCAGTCCTGGATTGCTTGATAAAAGAAAGTATTTAATATAAAACTGTCAGCCTGTGGCACTTTAAAATTTCCAGCACTATGTCTACTGTTGTAAGAATGTGTGGATGAGACTAAAGTAAAATGTTCATGTAAGTATGATGGGCATTTGCTATTAAAGATTTTATGTACATGGTTTAGTCGTAGTTGCTTTATCCTATTTTCTATATTAAGCCATCCAATATCACTGAAATCCGAGACTTTCAGGGAAGTTCTACAATCATAGCCATAAATAAATCTGACAACTTTGTTCTGAGTGACCTGTAATCTGTTCTTGAATTGTTTAGATATACCACTGTACCAAGATGTCGATGCATAGTCAAAATGACATTGTATTAAGGAGTTACATAACAATCTTCTTAGATTCATATCTAAAAAAACGATTTTGTCTATATAAAAATTTTAGCCTAGAATTAACTTTACTGACAATATTGTTAACAATAGATGCAGCACTGAGATCATTGTCCAGTATACTTCCATTCCTGTGGAATTTTGTTCTTTTATATGGTCGGTCAAATGAATTAGGCAGGAGTCAATTGAATAGTTACATCTAAAACCACTCTGAAGTTCGTATAATAATCCATGTTTAACAAGAAAAGATTCTAGTTGGTTGTATACAACTCTTTCTAAGATTTTTGAAACTATACACAGTGCTTACAGGTCGATAGTTTGAAACATCAGATCTGTTGTTTTCATTAAACAATGGTTTAACTTTAGCATTTTTGAGTTCAGATGGTACAATGTTACTTGTGATAGAGCTGTTTATCAGAAATGTTACTGGTATCTTTAAAAATGGTGCAGCATCTTTTAAAAATATTGCATGAATGTTATCTAACCCTGTGCTTTTTGAACAATTTAGTTTACATAGTTCCTTGTAAATGTATTCTTCACTAACAGTGTGAATTTTAAATTTAACAGAGTCAGGATTTCTATCTTTATAAAATCGTTTAAAACAGTCAGACTCATAGTTAAACAAATTGAAGGGCAAAGGTAGTTGTTTTTTTTACTAAAGTTGAGGCTACAGTAGTAAAAAAGTATTAAAGTGATTTGCAATCTTACATGGTTCAAAACAATTTTCATCATCAATGTTCAAAACAATATTTGGAGAAGATTTACTTTTACTACTATATCCAAGATTTTTTAAATCTGACCACAGCTTTTTTAGATCATTTTTATTTTCTTCCAGCTTGTTCGACATATATTCTGATTTGGCCTTAATTACTTCTTCCTGAACAAGGTTTCTGTAAAAACGACATTTATCTAACATCTCCCTCTGTTTGTATTTTTTGAATTTGAAATAAAAAGCATCTCTTTGACTGATGAGTTCCAGAATGTTAGAATCTAACCATGGTTCACTTCTTTGTTTTAGTCTGACTTCCTTAACAGGAGCAACAGTGTTCAAAACTGACAGAAATGTTTCTTTAAAAGACAGCCATGAATCTTCTACAGTTTTTGCAATAAACATGTTTGACCAATCGCAAAGTTTAAGTTTGTGAATAAAATAATCTACATTGTAATGTTTCAAAGATCTTATAACAACATTCTTATGCATATTATACGTCCCTTTCTGTGTTTTACGCGTACAAAATACAGGCAAATGATCACTGAGACCTATCGGAAGAGTACCAGACTGAACAATCTTGTTTTGATGGCTACATAAAGGTTACTTTTTTATTCTTCATCAATTTAATAGTTTTTGGTATTGTTGTAAAGAAAAGGCCAGCTTTCAAAACAAGTAATTGTAATTTCTATCTTAAAAATGCTAATATTGTCGTACAATCATCGTTGAAAATCGCGTATTATCGCACAGAGAAACAGGTATCTATGAAAAACACTGTCCTATAGGGCCTATATTTTTAATTCTTTATTAATTTAATAATTTATGGTATTCTTGTCAAAATGAAACAAAATGGTTTTATTTTTAAAGTGATAAATTATGCTAATATTGCCTTAAATCAATCATTGTTATTCGTGCTATACAGTCGCAAAGGACACAGGTATTCATGAATACAATACTATACATTTGTACAGCGCAAAAAGTATTGTTCAATATTCGATTGTGCTTCACACAGTTCGTGCGCTATTTTATACTTGTCTATGTACAGTCATTTACGCATACAATCGGTTAGACTCTTCAATTATTAAACAGTCTAAACAGATAGGTTTTCAGTTTCTTACTAATAGTAAGTTCACTTTTGATGTGTTTTATGTCTCTGGGAAGAGCATTCCACTCTTTCGAACGAACCAGATTTTATTCTCTATCATTAGTAAATTAACTAATAAATAACGAAAGGCGACCTCCAGTTTGCACAAAATATATCTTTGTTGTTGTTTTTTTTTTAAATTTCTATCTTGTTAAATAATACTAAAATTATCTGGAAATCATCGCTGAAAATCGCGCAAACCCGAACTGTGCCACAGTGTGAAAAACACGGCCCTAGCCCTTATGGTCTAAAATAATTCAAGCTTAATTTAATAAATGTTGTTATCGATGCAAAAAATATACAATCAGCTCTCATGAAATATGTGTGTGTGTTTTTTTAAATTTCTATCGTGATAAATTATACAATAATTGGTTTGAAATCATCCAAGTTTCCAAGTTTATTTTAACATCACTCATGTCATAAGTACATGACAAAAAGAGCATGGGTACATATACAATACAACATAATGAGGCATTACAAAATATATATTGAACATAATAATACAGATTTTCTAAATGTGAATATGGTTTATGTTATTCAAACTTTAATATCAAACATATATAAATATATGTGGAGGAGAACATAGTGTTACATTTTTATACTAAATTTGTTAACAATACACTTGAGGAATTTACATAATTTTATGAATTTTATATCATCATTGGGATTGATATTCATAATATCCTTAAATTTTAAAACATTAGGATATCGGTATAATTGTCTGTCAATAAATCTTATTCTATATTCGGCTCAATAGCTACATTCTAATAAATAATGAAATTCACCACCAATACTATTTTTATCACAAAGTTCGCATTTTCTATCATTCAGTTCTATATTGTTCCAGCTTCCTACTTCAATTGGTAGTCTATTATTTCTTGTTCTGAATTTAACTAAATATTTCAAAACCTAGCAGGTGTTTTAACTAAATATTCTTCGAATTCAAAATTCTCTTTAAACAGTCTATAGCTTCAACATTTTCTTGACGTATTTAAAGTAGAATACCACTCGTTTTTGAATAGATCGAATAATTTCAAGTGAACGGACCTTTTAAGCCATAATCGCTGACAGTCACAATACTCGCAATGGGGAACAGTGAGAAAAACGTACACGGTCTAATTACAAATGTATATTATTGCCTATAATAATAGTGCATTGTGGTTATCATTTCCATTGTGTCTTAAAGATTGCGTAATCATGATGAAAGCTATATAGTGTAATATTGTTACTATTATATACAAAACTATAATATTTCACAAATGAAATACTCTAAAATCTCTGTGTATCTCGTCAAGCAGTTATAAGGGAGACAAAATTGAATGGTTAAACGATACTTACCGACGACGGATGGAAGTTGATTTTTTAACCCAGATTTTGTTGACCGTATAACTCCTTGCTGGGATACACACCCTCCCACCCTTCCCTATCTATGGGGTTAGTTCATTCGCTTATGTACATCAACAGTTCCGGTTTAAATGCATATAATGCCATTAAATATATTTGTGTTGATTCTAAAGACTGAGTTGCCTTATCAGCGTAGCTATACGTCATCTCTGTGTAGGACCTCAGGGAGTTTACGGTAAACAACTTCCGGGTTAAACATCAACTTCACTCTTTCGTCGGTAATATAGGGTAGGAAGACGCTATAAAATGTATAAAGGGAGTTACAACAGAGGGAGACAGGAATAAAAACCTAGACGGTCATACTTCATACCAGAATGTTACCAGTGTACCCTGCGAGGCCATATTGCAAAGAAATGTCCTCAAGTTATTTGTGCACCATTGACGAGAACAACATGGGGGCCTTTGCTGGCTGGAGAGTCTAATGAGGCCACTGTAACTATTGATGGTGTCAACGTGAAAGCTCTTTTGGACAAGGGGAGTTGTGTGAGTTGTATGTCCAAGTCATTTTATGATCAGCATTTCCAATACTTCCACGGTAGCAGAGGAAAATTTTAAAATCGATTTATGCCGGTGTCCAGATTTCTAAATTTGAAAAATCAACTTCAAATCTCGTCAATGTGGGAAGAAATCATGGCAAGAGGATTCTGGGTAAAAGCTTGTAAAAACCGTTTGCGTACGTGCGGTCTTAACAAGAGTAGACTTTAAAATGGTCCAAAATGTTTATATTCTGCTAAATAAATAAATTACACCCATGCATCGAGGTCAAACATCTCTACTATTCCGAATAGTGTTTAGGTAATCTTAATAAAAGAGGAGAGCTGTAAAACTTTGTAGCAGTTTTATACAAATATGGTCTTCTTTTGTCCAACTGTATAGGACTGTCATATCTAATTGTATTTTTAGACTACAGTTAATTAGTGTTTACTTAAAAATATATATTCTGATTCAAATTAATTAAAAATGGACGTTATTTCACTTGTTACCACAATAAATTGCATTGATAATACTAAACTGATACACGTATATTATTTCTGAATTCTGTTATTTATTTTTTTCTTCTTTTCATATTAACAAACTGTAAATAGTAAATTTCAATTAATTACACAAATATAGGTAAATTGAAAAAAAATTGTTACATAGTTCATTCTATAAGATATTATAAATAACAGTTCTCCGGGCTTCTCCCTCTGTGTTTTACCATTGAATGGTGAATCTTTGATTATTTCAAGACAAATTTTAATCCTACCATTTGATGCTAACAAAGATATCAAATATATATGTCATAAATTTATATAATATAAATATTATGTTTGAACAAACACTATTTTTAAATGAGTATGTGGAATTATAATCGTTTACATAATGGACTGGAAAACATTTAATTCGAACAGTACATCGTGATAAGGGCCGGTAATCGAGACTACATTGATTGACAACTTGGGACAAAATACCGGGAAGCCGTATTTTGGATTTACGTCAGTAAAATAAACCAATCATGGCACTCAACACAACAAGCAATATCCTCATTTGTTTCGCTTGCATCCATTGGTCTTAGCAATGTTCACGTGATGTACCCAATGTCATCAAAAACTACGAGCCCACCAAATTGAGTTATTTTCGTATAAAAATCTATTGTTTCTGACTTTCTAATTAATTTGCAGTAGATTTTGATGTATTGCCGTTAAATCCCAACATACACAATGTATACTTGAAGTTCCCACTCCCTGAAACCAGCCTCTGTTTCCCCCGAAATTCTTCAAAACTTGACAAACATGGCGACTGAAACAGGCACCTCCGATTACGCCTATTATCAGGTAAGTTCATTTTATTACCCGTACAATGTGTAACTGTAGGTGTGTGTATCAGTTTTATAATTCATTTGATTTTGTGTGCAGAATTTGCTTTGACTTCTGCTGATAATGCTTTACAAAGGCCTAACGATTGTACCTAGAACTTTGTCAAGTTCAGGAATTTAAGATCTTTTGACAAATTCATTAATAATACAACGGCTGAATAGGTCAATCACATAACTCAGCTCATGCAAGTTTCTTTCAAAGCAAGTTAATCAGACTGAATAAAAATTGGGTCGCCAACTTCAAATTTTGCATCTATATTGTTGACCGCTATAACAAATTAAGTCATAATCCTGCCATTGAAACATTGCTTTCTAGTGGAGTTATTGGTATTGCATTTCGAGACAGGGCAGTGGTTAAGACAGATGTACAGACAAATGAACATATGCATTTTATGAAAAGTTGATACCAGACACTAAACCCAATGTCACTTACCAATTTAGGCCTTAGTAAATGTAATAACACAAGATGCCCTGTCGAACTTCACCATCCACAGGAAAGTGCAAGTTCCATCAATAACTATTCATGTAACCAAGAGTTGAAATTATCTCAGATACTTCATAATGCTTTGTTTTCTTGTGTCACATTACCTAATTAATCTTGATTGGCGTATTGATGGAGTACCTTATTCTTAAGATAAATAGATTAAAATTAAAACTGTGCATTATAAACAGCTTAATAATTTCGGTCTGAGTCAGCATTTCCCATCAGATATCCAGCGGTCGAAATTTGAAGAAGTCTGGAAGTAATAGACTTAATGATTACCGTATGATGATGACATGTATCTTCTGAGTGTTGTTTATTATTAGAACTTTAGTGTAGAAAAGGCTTCATTTTACCCATCTTTTCTGCATGCTTGTTTTAGCAGTATGTCCGCTAAAAGCAGGAAGAATCCGCAGCATGAGAAAATGTTGAAGAATGCCAAACGGCGATTCTCAGGGTCCGGCAAGGAGGTGGGATCAATCATAGTTGCTTTATCAAGACTTGAGAAATATTGTCTAATTTGCAACATATAAAAAATGAATATTTCCATGACTGGTACTCATGATATATTGTCTGCATGTAAAATTGTTTTAATGCTTTATATTGAAAATTCAATCTGAAATTTTTCATAATATTAACTGAGGGAAAGTGAAATATTAATGATTTTGTTTGACAAAAACAGTATAATTTGTAAAGCCATTGACTTGTAAATCAGTACAAGGTTTCTCCAGTCTTTACAAGCAGTCTCCCTGTGTGAAGTGATGATGTAGTTTCCACTCTCTACCTGAAATGGCCTGTAGAAAACCATGTCCAAGAAAATTTATATCTAATATTTTACATAGCATGATGTCATGGTTTGTTTTTGAGTGATACTAGCTTGACAATGGGCCTCTTTGACTAGCTTTATTGGTTGACTAAATGGTTTATGTCACCATTATATTAAACGTAATTGTGGATGCACCCCTTCCTTATTGCCAGTTTGGAATGTACCGAGTATACGAAAAAGAATTCAGATGCAAGAGCATTCTCTTTCACTTTGTCACATTTTTTAACATTCCTGTTGTAAATTTTTCAGATTCAATAGTTTTAATCCATTTTAATAAGATTTTGATGTCTGACAGTTCTTTTTAAAAAATAGGTTGAACAGACAAAAAATATTCTAAAAATACAATTAGATAGGACAGGTTGATATTTGTTAGAAAAACGTTATTTGTAACAAAAGATGAAGTAATTTTCTATGATACCTGGTATAGTCTTGGACATGGTCGTTTTTGAAATTCATTTTTAGCACTTCTGGATGGAATGGGTGTTGTATTTTATAGGCATATAGTTCTGTAAGAATTGTTTTCAATACTTTATTTTCAGGAAGTGCATGTTGCATTTTTGCATTCTTTCCGGTGCAAGATTTGTCAAAAACGAAATAGAACACTTGATGTTGAAACAAAAGTTTGTTTGTACTTGTAAGATATGGCTTTAAAAATGGCAGTTATAAAGTATTTGTATTATTTTCCCATTATTGGCGCTGTTTAATGCATTTTAAACAGTTATACTAAGTGCCGCAGTGCATTATTACGCCATGATTAGAAGTGTCTGCTTATATTTATGTTGGCTGCTAACTATGGCTGACATCAAACGATCATGGTAATAAGCAGTAATGTTTATAGGCATTCTATTTTGACTTAGTTTGATCAAAAGCAGATTATGCACAATTATTTCCAGAGCTATGGCCCTAATGAATTGCCAAATTTGTCGTGAGCATTTCTTATCCAATTTTCACCAAATTTGGCTACAATCATTATGGCATAATTATTTTGATCAGCAGTCAGGTTGCTTAAATAACTGTGAAGTAATGGGCCATTATTTGTCAAACCTTTACTTAATTCACTTTTTTTATTATATTTTAAAAAAACAACAGTTATGCTTGAAAAATGACACTTTCTCTATTTTAATTCTTATTTAGTTTCTGGCATTTGTTATATCAGTGTGTGTACGGTATACCACGTGATAAATTACGTCATATATGCAACGTCGGAAGGCAAAAATTTGCTTAAAATGAAGACTTAAATCAAAGATAACTTTACATTTACAACACCAAAGAGCCCCGCACTTGTTTTATATCTGAAATTTGATGAGGTCATTAGTTTCATCAAACACTTTGACAAACCTGTTTCAAAAATAATGTTTTGACAGTGCTCCGTCAGATGGCAGTATTGTGAAAAGGTTTATCGAAGACTTAGTGTTTTAAGAAACTAAACTCGCAATCAAATTTTGGTAAAAGACCGAAGGTGGGGCTTCGTAAGCGGCGTAGACTGCGCTATGTTTCATTTAAAATGGTGAAGAAATAGTGAAGTTATCTTTGTTTAAAGTATTTTTTCATATCAAAATATTACCTTCCGACGTAGCATTTATGATTTAATTTATCACGTGGTATACACACACTGTTATATATTCAATTGAACATCTTGAACTTATGGTATATTGTTGTACGCTTGTTGAGGGCTCCATTTTCTGTACTATTATTTATTTGGAATGAGAGTATAAATTGAAACTGTATTCAAGATAATTAAGGCAAAAAAAACTTGGGCGAAAATAAACAGCAATCACATTAAAATAATTAAATTAGAGTTCTGGAATTGCTACTGGATTTTATATTAGGCAATGCCAAATCGATTCTACAGGGGTTGTTAAGTTCAGGTTTTACCAAGATTGACAATTATCATCTGTTAGAACCCCTGATTTTATGTTCAACATGAGGCTTCAATTTTAAAACCTCGCTTCTCTGTAGATTTTGTTTTATAATGAATTGAGAAAGACAACCATCTTTTAGTTTCTTATGTACACACTATGAAAATAAATAATATTAAATTGTACATGTAGTAAGCATATTTTACCATAAACGCTTAATTATAAGGACATTCGCATGTCCATATTTGATAGGGTTGTTAATTTTCTATTGGATATTCTATTATCCTGGACTGAAAATCTACCCACTTGATCTCTAAACCTACAATATATTTTGCATGGCATTATCATGAACAAGTCAACATTTTTGTATTTTTTTATATATAAAACTAACCTTTTAGAACAATTTTGTATGTTTAAAAGATAATTCTAATGTTTTAGAACAAGTTTGTATATTTAAAAGATAAACCTAACCTTTAAGAACGAATTTGGATATATATATATGTAAAACCTAACCTTTTAGTTGTTTATATAAACCTTACCTTTTTGAACAATTTTGTAATTTTTTAAAGATTTTCAAACCAACATGAAACCTAGTTCATAATTATATACTGGCATTATAAAGAAGCTAGTCTTGTAAAAACATCTATATGATCTTAAGCAAATCTGAAAATAGGAACCTTAATCATGATGTAATAATGAAAGTTAAAAGGTAAAATTGAGGTGTTCAGCATGAAATCAGAGCACATCTCTAGGTCATAATTAAACAACTATCTTATTCGGGCAACTTAACCTTTCTGTGCCAGTATATATTGCCTTTAAAGTTCAAACTTTTTATTTGCAGTGTATTCGTGGTTTTACCAACTTTATTTTTCTGCGGTTGGATTATGTTATAAACTTCAAAAACATGATATGGAAATCAGAGGAAAAGGGGATATCGGGTGTTAAGGAGCATTATTCATAGTTGACCACATCTTAATTTGCAATCTTTACAGTTTATATTTTCTTTGGCAGATATATTATCATAACTGAGTTACATGTACTTAAAATTCAGTGTTTATGAAATGTATTTTCCCATGGATGTTTTCTTATATACTTTGCGCTGCATAGTTGATTGATTACAAGGGAAATGAAAGATAGGTCAAAGTACTCAGTGATGCAGGTAAATCAATTAATATTATAAATGAGTTTAATACTTACTTTATTACAAAAATACACACATATATTAGTAGTTGTAATGTAGATTTAAAAGAAACCAACCTACCTACCTGTTTCACATTTTCATGTTATTTTTGTTTATAATTTCAAGGATTTTCATTATAATGTCATTTTAAGATAAGTTGATGTTTTACCAGTGGATGAATTTTAACAACACATTTAAGGGAGCAATTTTGTTAAATGTTTACATGTTAAAAGAATGTTCAATGTATTGTTATGAAAGGGTTTTAGCTGAACAGTTATGGAATGGTACTGCACCCTTTTTGTAGCACCCTGCTCTCATGAAGACCCGCATGGGCATCCCTTTGCTTTCACGGAATTATGCAACTGTCAATACATTTGTTTTGTTTTAAATGCATACAAACTTTACATATTTGGTGGATGAAACCTTATTTTACCCAATTTAAACACAATTCCTACTATTTTCTGTTCCAAGTTCATAATGTTCAAAATCTTGATAGCCAGATACAATGCGACTTAGCACCCTGTCCCTCATTAGCAGCACCCTGCCCTGGCTGAATGTTCAATATTTGCATTTTTACATGATTATGAAACAAAATATTGATTCATTTCCATATTATAACTTTGCAGCCCTACTAATTGTTCCCGTAGTGAAAATAACATTTAGTAGTAAATTAGATAATAAATGTTATAATATTGTCAACTCATTCAGTTTACTAGCTTCAATTAAAACTTTGTTTGATCTATTCAAAACATCAGACTTAACTGTCAATTAATGTACTATGGTGCCATAAAGTAATATAACAGAGTGTTAGAGTGCATTACTCTTAAAAATGTTTGGACACTACACTATGTAGATTTTCAGTCTGTTTTATGCCTAGCCAAAGAAACTTATTTTTAGATTTGCCTCTAGATTGAAAGAAATTGAATACAATGGGTTGGCATATTTTATTTTTAAATTAAAAAAAGCATTTTATTTCCAAATGGCACTATTTTATTGAATTTGGATCACTTCTCCTTGGGAGTGGTGGGGTGGGGGCTGGACAGTTTGCCTGGGATGAGAATCTAAAAAATAATTATTCTTTGGTCTAAGATTTAATAACAATAATCATGTAGATTAACTAAATAGTGTGATTTCCAGGGAGGTGCCATGCCTAACTCCACTCACAGTACGGCCGAGATTGAGGAAGCAAAGGAAGCAATTAAACGTGAGATTCGGAAGGAAATGAAGATCAAGGAAGGCGCGGAGAAACTCAAGGAGGTCACTACGGATAAGAAGAGCCTTGCAGACGTGCACACTATCGTGAAGAAGGCGAATAACAGATTACAGCAACTACAGGAGGAGTTGAATGAAATCAATCTCTACCTTCTTGTGTCCAGCAACAGTCCGAACAAAATAGAGGGTAAGATGGTTCATTTCTTCCCGTATTCCTTCTGACATTTTCATAGGCTTAAACTTTAAAAAGGCAGTAAATATCATGATGGCTGGGAACTGTTTTTAGCTCGACTATTCGAAGAACATGGAGAGCTATACTACTCACACCACTACTCGGCGTCCGGCGTCAGCGTTGGCATCACCCCTTGGTTAAGGTTTTGCATGCAAGCACACATAGGTTAATATCTCAGCAACTACTTGAGGTATTGCATTGAGACTTTGTACAATGGCACTCAACCATCCAACCTACTTAATTTACCAAGTTAGAAAACTCTAGTTTGCATTTAATGCAAAAAATAGGCCTTTATTATTCGACTTAGAAATTCTGGTTAAGGTTTTGCGTGCAAGCACATATAGGTTAATATCTCAGCAACTACTAGAGGTATTGTATTACGACTTTATACAATGGTACTCAACCATCCAACCTACTTAATTAACCAAGTAAGATAACTCTAGTTTGCATTTAATTCAAATAATTGCCCTTTCTTATTTAACTTAGAAATTCTGGTTAAGGTTTTGCATGCAAGCACACATAGGTTAATATCTCAGCAACTACTTGAGGTATTGCATTGAGACTTTATACAATGGTACTCAACCATCCAACCTACTTAATTAACCAAGTTAGAAAACTCTAGTTTGCATTTAATGCAAAAATTAGGCCGTTATTATTCGACATAGAAATTCTGGTTAAGGTTTTGCGTGTAAGCACACATAGGTTAATATCTCAGCAACTACTTGAGGTATTGCATTGAGACTTGATACAATGGTACTCAACCATCCAACCTACTTAATGAACCAAGTTAGATAACTCTAGTTTGCATTTTATTCAAATAATTGCCCTTTATGATTCAACTTAGAAATTCTGGTTAAGGTTTTGCGTGCAAGCACACATAGGTTAATATCTCAGCAACTACTTGAGGTATTGCATTGAGACTTTATACAATGGTACTCAACCATCCAACCTACTTAATTAACCAAGTTAGATAACTCTAGTTTGCATTTAATGCAAATAATAGGCCTTTATTATTCCCTTTTAAATTCTGGTTAAGGTTTTGCGTGTAAGCACACATAGGTTAATATCTCAGCAACTACTTGAGGTATTGCATTGAGACTTTATACAATGGTACTCAACCATTCAACTTAATGAACCAAGTTAGATAACTCTAATTTGCATTAAATTCAAATAATGGCCCCTTTTTTTGACATAAAAATTCTGGTTAAGGTTTTGCATGTAACCACTTTTAAGTCAATACCTCAGCGAATACATCATGTATTGCATTGAAAATTTACAAACAGGCTCCCAACCATTTAACCTTCTTCTTTAATCAAGTAAGATAACTCTATATTTCATATTATATAATTTTTGCCCCTTTATTATGAGACTTAGACATTCTGGTTAAGGTCTTGCATGTTAGCACGCACAGGATAATATCTCAGCAACTACTCGATGTATTTTGTTGAGACTTTATACTATGGTATTCAACCACCCAACGTAATTGAATAACCAAGTTAGATAACTGTATTTTGCAAATAATAGCCCTTTATTATTAGACTTAAAAAATATGGTTAAAATTTTCCATGTAACCACATTTATGTTAATATCTCAGCACATCATGTATTGCATTGAAATCTAATCTAACAGTGATCCATGCATGTTTCGCCAAAACTTTTCAACCCTTACATTGAAAAGCCTAAAAAACTTTCTAAGGTTCTAGTATTTTTGCATTTGGCCATGGATTTTCAGTGATTTTTTTGTGTGCAATTTACTGCCTTTTAAAGGCTGTTTCCCCCTGTGAAAAAATGTCCATTTTTCCAAAAATTTGATATTTTTTTCCCAATTTGATTAATGAAGATTACGTTAAGGCCACACCAAATTAATGTTTAGTTCCTCGGATTTTTGCCAAAAAAAATTGGAGCGAGCGAGCGAAAAAAAAAAAAAAAAAGTTTGTCAGTTTTCATAAAAACCGAAGTGAGCGAAGAGTGAAAAATATATTTTTCCTTATATTCAATATAAATAAGAACGATTGTTCAAAATAATTGCCCTAAAACCCATTTTAATGCCATCTTGAACTGAACCTCTAATGGACATTGGGAAAATGTCAGAAAACATACTATTTATTCATCTGTGTTTAGTACAAACATTATATGGATAAATTTAATTTCTTATATAATTATAACGTACTTTAATATGATCATTCATAATAGTAAATAACCCTGCTTTTAGTAAAAAGTTTGAAACGACTTATATAAATCTACCTGAATCAGTTTAACATCATAATTATGTAACTGTATTTAGACATAACTTAGGATTGATTTTGGATTTGTAAAAAATGATCACTTACAGTTTGTAGGCATCATCAAACATCAGACTCCATATAACATAGACTAAATTTTGTTTTTATTGTCACAGGAAATGCAAAAAGAACAAGGGTATTTTTCAGAGTACTTTTTTTATTATTTAGATGTTTTTATGCACCAGCCAATTGTATATGCCACCCCCCCCCCCCCCCCCCCAAGTCCGGAATAGCGGGGACTTTGACTTCCGGTCTCTCAAAACCCGGGTAAAATACCCGACCTGCATGGGACACACTGCTGGTAATGGGCCACCTGAAAGGTCAAAACACAGCCCATTGCCTTTGTTGTTCCCGGTATACTCCTGGAACAAGGGCAAGGGGTGGGCGGGGCAGTGGTTACAATTGACAAGTGCATTACAATCCCAGATTATGTTGCAAATAAAAACAAAATATAAGGTGATAAACTTAGGCTTACTTATGTTGAGGTATATCCAGACCAGTGTTTATATCGCTATTTGTGAAAAGATATTTGTTCAAAACTGTTCTTTTGTCAGAATTTGATCAAAAATGAGCTTGATACATCAATTTGGACCAAACAATGACTCATGTTACAGTTAAGTTGACCTGTCCGATTTCCATTCAAAACGAGTCACTAATTACGCAATAAAATCGCTACCAGTCTCAGATACACATGCTTTATTGCATAATGATTGCTTTAAATAATGATCCTTTAGTGCATGAGACGATCAACAATGACTTCAAGCATGGTCAAAACATATTTATTGTCAAAAATAAGATTTAATTTCCAAATTTCGAGCCACATTGTTTATACCGCAAGCCGCCATTTTGATTAAATTTATTGAAACCCATGCTTAACCGATCGATATACAGTATAAAAACACTACGCATCGGTAAATTCTTTTTACAAAAACACGAAAACTAGCGTAGAAAAATTAAACTTGATTATTTTTAGCCTTTTAATAAATTATTACCTGAAAAAAATCAGCTTGGCGATCAAAATGAAGGTGCGGGCGCACAAAAAAATAAAAATATTTTTTTTACATTTTCAAAAAAATAGGAGCGGTAAATCCGCGGAACGAAATATCAATTTGGTGTGGCCTAATGAATAAAAAAAGCAATGAATTTCTTGAAATATAAACAAAATCTTAACTATACTTACTTTTTCACAACATAATGTATGCATTAAAAACGTTTGAACATGTATATTTACCATTATATTAGCTATTCTGGCCTGATTTTGTATTTTTCCCAATATCAACCTTTTTTCCCAAGATGCAAGGCACAGGCTGTAAAAATAATTCAAAAAAAAATCACTTATTTTGCATACTTATGTAAATATAACATTTACACCAGGTTATATTAGCTCGTCTATTTTTTGCGGCGTATTGCAAAAACTTCAACCTTAGCATTACGGTAATTCAAAAACATTCTAGAGACAACAGGCACATAAATTTATATGCCTCTTTTTTGACTGAGAAAATACAATACTAGAGGAGCGTTGACATTTGTGATGCGTCTCTCTAGCTTAGGTTTTTGCATATTTACATAAATAACACACAGTCTGGCTGTGTTGTCTCTTCTCTGCATGGTCATCAACATAATTAAATATATATAGTTCAAAATATGGTTTGAAGTTCTCTGAATTTTAAAACACTATCATCAAATTTAATTAGTTATTCATGAGAATTTTATAATTAAGTATTCACTTCATGATTCGTATATTGAAGTTAATGTGAATAGCATAAACAGGGAAACCATTAGATCTTTTGTTGCTGTCATTGATTTGTTGTTTTATATAAGCCTCTTGATTAGTTCAAGGCAAAGCTTCCAGAATTTATCCATGTTTGCCTACAAAAATGATACAACGGGCAGAGCTGTATAGTCTAGTCATGTTTTGATTCTTTATTATGTGAATGAGGTCAAAGTGAAAATAGTTCAAAAAGGCTTCTATATCTCAGGGGCTACTAAAGCATTTCACTATTAATATGCATATACTGTATTAAATGGGCATGCAGGTTTTTATTTCAATTGCTTTAGGGGGAGGCCCTCTTGCTACAGTTTGTGGGATACTTGCTTGTGAAAACCTGTTTGCAGGTAAATTTTGTTGGGGAACACTGCATAATTGGACATGATGTCTTTAAATGGCCCCTGTCATTAAGAAACCTTGGCCTGATATTTGGGGATAAAAATTGTTATGACCATGACCCCTTTTTTTAGATCCAAAAATCAACTTGATATTTGTTTTGCAAACTTGACACTTGCTTCCTTACTTTGACTGAGTGCAGAACACTTCATTTAGATTAGATGGTACATGATCAAACAAAATGAACCACATTTGCCATCCATCTTTACCAATGTCAATACGGAACTAGTGCATATCATTTCAGTACTGTTTACATGCACTGTGTCTTATAAACATTGGAGGTCAGCCATGTTGAACAGTTAGATCTTCAAAAATTCTGACCAGTGAATTTTGGTTCTAATTTGGGAAGCTGTCAATATACATAATCGCTGAACCACATTTTTGTGGCCAAATTCAAATGGCAACCATTACTTGTGGTGAAATTGGTCACTAATTACAGCCTATGTGTCAAAATTAGATCTCTATTCAAAGCTAATTTTGGAGGAGTTCTTTCATTACATTTAAAAGAAGTAAGGAAGTGCACATGAACTTAGTTCTATCACAGCTTAGAATGAAGTTAAGTGTTTCCTTGATTTTTTTATAAGTATGTGTGCTTGATAACATCCTTATTACTTGGCTGTACACAGTGGTGTTCTAACCTTTTTGTGTATGTGGCCATGAACCTTGAATTGTGAAAATAGCTATAATATGCCTAAAATTGTCAATTGACCACAGTGTGTTTCAAACAAAGAAAGGAAGCAAAGCCTGCTATAAAATCCTGGGTTTGAAGAATTTTAAGAGAATAAGAATCTAGCAACATCTGATTCAGAACCATGATTTAATAAAATGCCCTTTTGTATCATGTCCTGATTATTTTGGCCTTGCCTGCAACTTAGTAAACAAGGAAGGTTTTGTAGGCACCTTGAGGGGAAGGAATTTCCTGCTTAATATATCTCCATATCAGAGATTTTTGCACCAAGTGAGGGGTACTCAAGAGCACTACAGCTGACACTTGACACTCAGGGAACCTGGTGGTGCCGCATTGATTCAGAAACATTGTGGCAAACATAGATAACATAGACTTAGACCTGTTTTGCATACAAATAACATAGTACAAAACAAACATGTTCATACAATAGATCCATGGATCTGGGGGCGGTTTCATGAAGAATCATAGAATCAGTTTTTGTACAGAGGAAGGATTTATAACAGTGATGTACTACTGCTGAAAACCTCTCCAGGGTACAGAATCACTCCTAGGATTCCTGATGAAATGGCCCCAAGGTTCCTGTAGTCAGTCAGACACACAGACACACACACACACACACACAGTGACACACACACACAGACACAGACAGACACACAGACAGACAGACACACACAAACATAGGCTGACAGACACAGACAGACATACAGACACAGATACACAGACATATACACAGACAGAAATAAAGACAATATGAAATAAAGACACAGACAGGCACAATTAGACTCACAGAACAAACAAGATTGGTGATAAAATGGTGGATAGCAAAATAAATGTGTAGTCTAAAATTTAAATTTACATAAAACAATTTAATATGATTACAAACAAGAAGGGTGTAACCAACCTGTGGGTGGTTTTTGAGAGGTAACCTTCGACCCATATTTGGTGTTACGCTGTTAATCATCTTTCTTGTTTAACGCTCCATTGATAAGCAATTCTTTTTAAAAGGCAGATTTTTCGATTCAATGATTTACATCACATTTGCATAATAAATTGGGGCAGTTGAACTTCTTTTGTGGTTATGATTCAACTATTATCATTTCTGTTGCGGTTTTCGTCTTTATGATCTTAAGTTTCAATAAACATTTAACTGTTTTAGATGATTCTTGTCACGAAAATATTGCCCTAAAAGTAAAGGTATTCTCCCCGAAGTTCCGCTGACCTTAACCTCAACATGATCGCTATCTGTAAACATTGAATAGAGTAGAATAACTTACGGACTTAATTATGCAGCACAATAGGAGTTAAGTTTTGCTCAACAATTAGTCATCATAAACCTTGAGGAAATATCATTTTCTCGTCTATCTTTATTATATTAGTCAAAATAAATTTGATTCTGAAATTTGAATAGAAATAGATCCCATGCCTGTAAAAAAGACTGCCCTATTGTAATTCAAGAGTAACCTGTTGTGCCCTTTACAAAAGGAGGCCGAAAATTAGTCACCAGATTTCAACATAGGTTGTAGTGCAATAGAATTTGGTTAGTAATTATGAGAGACACTATTTTATTTTGAAGGGTTTTATCCATTTCTCTGTGGTTTTATTCTGGACATGAACAATAAAATAAGCATATGAAATGGGCTCCGTGTTTCAATTCTGTTTGAGAAGAAAATTAATGTCTGGCCCCCTTGCTATAAATGTTTGCCAAGGACAAATGGTGCACTATTTTTGAGTCATGACCATCCATCTTTAAGTAACTTGTTAAAAGGGTTTTAGGAAGAAAGAAAAAATGCGGTTTCGGAAAGAATGGTTATCATCCCTTCATAGATGTTCATGTTTTGTTTGCCAGAAAAAATATTGCTTTGCTGGTTGTTAACTTCATTCAAGCAGACGAATTTGGTTGAAATGGTTAGCGGGCCAAACAGGCATTAATATTCATAGTCACAAAGCCTGACCAAAGTCTGTGGTTTCCAGAAAATATGATACTGAATAACAAACGATAAGGCAGGACAATATATTTTACACTTTTGTAAAAAAAATGGGGTAGGTGAGCTGTTCTTATTTTTCAAATAAAAAAACATAATGCCAATGGTATGTGTAGATATTTGGGTTTCATTTCCCTGATTTTTAACCACTTTCTTCACCACTTCATTTGTTTGTCCAAGAAAAAATTGGGTATAAGATGGTAGTAATGGGATGAGAATTTGCAAAAAAATATCACTGGCCTTATGCTCTGAAAGGCTGAATTGATCCTAAGTATCAAATTATGTGTGACTTGTTTGTTCTGAAGACATAAATTTTATATACTTTTCAAATTTTCAAATAATTATGCATTTTATTAAGGCCATGGCCATAACTCACAAATCATTCAAGATATTCCCATGAAACATAGTACACAGTCATGTTACTTGTGACAATTTCCTTACGTGAAGCATGGCACATAATTTGGGATTTTATAATTGTTGTGTTATGCCCCTTGGTTAGCTGGAAAAACTACAAATCACTGAATCAGCAACTGAATATCATCAAACTCAATTTATACCAAATTTAAAAAGTAAATTTATGTTCTAAATACAGGAGAGTTTATTATTAGTTTTAGAAATGAGAAGGATAGTAGTTTACCCATTTACATTATAATGAAACTAGGAACTATGCCGACTATTTGTTAAGTGGACAAAAATTAAATGCTAACATTCTGTGTGTTCCGTGGAAAATGCCTGTGAATGCTTTTATAAGCCAGTGTGTATCTGTGAGCTTCTAAATAACTCTCTTAAAAAACTAATTAATGACTGAAATTAATGGTAATTTGGTGGTTGTGTTCAACAGAATTTTACATCTGCTTAATGGACTTTTAAGTTCTTAGAGCTGTTCTACATGATTAAATGTGAATCTGTCCTGCAATCCCATTGGATGGGGTATTTATCTGAATACTAATTTTCCTTTAAATCCAAACTTCTGTTAAACAATTTTGTTGATTATTGGACTATCAGAATAAAAAATATGTCATATTTGCTACAAACATGTTGCAATGCAATGAGTTGAGTTTACATTCACCAGATTTTCCTTCAGGGTTATGTTGTTAGTAATTATGACCACATGTAGATCAATGACCATCCATCAGACTTAAACAGTTGGTGAGACAGCTTCATCAATCTAGGTAAACATTCTCCTAATTAATAATTTGTCAATACTGCCTGTGGTAAAGTCACATATCTCATTAGCTAGAATAGCTTTTAAGTACGGTCAACACACATGCTTAAATGTGTTTGGCATGGAGGCCTTGAACCAGATCACCCTAAAAACCTTCAGAAAATAGTTTAAAAGAAATTTCAGCTGTTTTGTGATAATTTATTTGATAAACTTTCTTTTCTTGAATTTAATGGGAAAATAATACATCTGTAAGTATAGTGTTGACATATGGGTTTCCACAAGTTTAAATGGATTTGAAATTTATTGTTGTTCTGTGAAAGAGTTAGAGTATGCATATAGAACATACTAGGTCTGTTTCCTTCTATCCTTGATTTTCAGAGAGATAATTCGGTGAACAGTCTTTACACTGTGGGAATAAAAAGTATTTATCATAATGTCTCAGTAAATAATCAGGGGATTCTGCAAAAAAAGAACACCAGAAAAACTAATGAGATTTGGGAATGATAGTAGCTCATGTTTCCAGTGGGGAAATAAGGTGTTTAAGACTCGGATGACCTAGATTCGATTGTCTTGTACCTAATTTTTCATAATCAGTTAATGAAAAAATATATCTTTGAAAGCTGTTTTTCCATTATTACTATTATTCAAGGCATTTCTCCCTCCTTTCATCAGAGGTTGCTATTGTTCACTGAGTTGAATCCTCACTTTCACAAAGGTTTAGATACTTCAGTTTGTAATTAATGCAATATTTGAAAGTTGGATGAACTAAATAATATACAGGCATGGCAAAAAATGTGTGTGAAGAAATCTGTAGTTATTAAGTAATGTCCTCAGTCTGAACGGACAATATTTGTTCATTAATTAAAATGTTTGATTATTAATTGTTCAATGATGGTTTTTAATTTTTTATTATAAATAAAAGAAAATTAGTCTGATTCCCAACATACGTATCCCCACAAGTTCATCACTTATTTACCTTAAGGTAAGCCATCCATCATTAGGATCCAAATTATTTCTATGTTTAATTTATATTGATTAACCATTATATTACTTTTTGCAAGGGCTACATATTTGAATGACACTATTTTTATGATATGATATATTAATGGGAGGTATTAAAAATGAAAATTCACTATGATTATATTGCAATTTTATTAATATGTTTCATAAATAACATAATGTTTTTATAAAAGTGATCTAAGTGAAAACTTAAAAAGATATACATAACTTAACATTTTGTAACTTTAAAATGAAACTTTACCTATACCTATATTTTGTATTAATAATGGATGGATTACATGAATGAACAAAATTGACTGATAATACTCTCTGTAATGAGCTATGTATCTGCAGTACAATTCCCTGTCTGATTACTGGTTGCTCATAGTATCCTATGACCTGTTCATCTAATGCACCTGTCAATTGTAACCACGGGCCCCCCAGATCCAGGGAACAGCGGGGACTTTGACTTCTGATCCAGCCAACTCCGGGTAAAATCCCTGTCCTGCGGGGACGAACTGATGGTATAATTCCCGCCAAATGCCCTCGCACCCCAGGGACCCTAGGTAAGGCCCATGCCCGGCTATATTTTGCGCAAAGACAAAACCACAGCATTCACCCGGCACTGCAGGGCCACCTGAAAGGTGAAAACACGGCCCTTTTCCCCCGCTATCCCCGGTATACCTCCGAACGGGGGGGTGGGGGCGTGGTTACAATTGAGTGGTGCATAACCTTAACCTAAACCATTGTGTCCACTTTTGTCTCATTTCAATAGTTATAGACATTGAATCAAGCCATTTTTCTCTGAAAGCTATCTTAAAAACAGTATGTGGTTTTAGATGTGCAATCCCCCGATGTACACAAGAGTGGAGGTGGCTCCGGTCAAAATGAAAAGCCAGACAGAGTTATGTCCCTGGAAAAACAGCTCAAGATTGAGTACAAGGTAGGATTAGAAGGGTCGTATGGTGGCTGGTTCAGTTGTTACTTTATGCCATAGCAAAAATATGTTCAAAACAGAATTGCAGTCAGATTTTAAGCAGCTCTTCATTTTGTAAGAAAAATTTGAAAACAACAACCGGATCCCTTGCTGTCCGAATTTGATTAATACAGTATTTGGCTGTGAGATTGATGGAGTGCCTGTCATAAAAAGTAGATTTTTAAATAAAGAAGCCTGAATTTTTAGTGATAGGCATCAAAAATTTTACTTGAGGACTTGTGCAAATTTGAGCACAGAAGTACCATAACTTGTGTCAAGCAATAAGTAAGTTTTCATTGGTGACAAGTTACATATTTTTTAAAGACACAGTCTATGGTAATACATTTGGGGATTGATGTAATCTGTGTAAGTCTCTTTGTTTGATATTATTTCTAAATATATATGGTTAAAACTGATATTATTTATCCTTTAGGTAAAGCAAGGTGCAGAAAACCTTATTGCCATGTACAGTACTGGTTCATCGCGTGACAAAAAACTCCTTGCTGACGCACAACAGATGCTTGCTGACTCCAAGACAAAAATTGAAATTATTCGCATGCAGATAATAAAAGTGAACCAGGACACTTCTGAAGATGGTAGGATACCTTTATTTTTTTTAAATAATGGGGGCATGTGGCATTTGTGCAGACTAGACAGGTCTAGTACATATGCTTAATGGTACTGAGTAACATGATTTAGGGTTGACATATTGTGACCAAACTAAGTATGTAGGTAGAGATTATGGTTTGACGAGTGAAACAGGCATGTTACTTTGTAATTTTAAATTTTTAAATGTAAATTTATGTATAAACATATTTCTGAATAAGTGTTAGAGATAATCTCACCTTAAATTGCACCTGATTGGTAAACAGGAAATTTAAAGCCAATTAAACTTTTTTCAGTTTCCAATCGATGTGAGGTGTTATCTCCCATAGAGCTTCGAATAGAAGAACTGCGTCACCACATTAAGATAGAGTCAGCCGTCATAGAGGGGGCAAACAATGCCATAAAACTTCTTAAAAATTCAAAAGCCCCGGATAAAAAGGCATTACAAGAGGTAAATAGTCAATGAAATATGCTTGTAGGTTTAAGGTAAGACATGTTTTCATGTCTTTGTGGCTTTTTTCATAATTTCGCAAATCATATATTCATTAAAGACTGGTTTTTTTTCGTTTTCTTGGAAATAAGCAAATCCTATATAGCTTATCATTTTCTATCTCATAAGACACCATCTTATATTAAAGCTGCACTCTCACAGATTGACCATTTATCAACAATTTTATTTTTTGTCTTGGAAAGAGCAATTTTTTGCGTAAATATCTGCAAACCAATGATATAAGATTGCTGACAAAAAATCAGATCGTGGATTTTCATATTTCCGTTCGAAAATTTATGGTTAACAGTCTAAGAAAAATGCATAAAACATCAATTTTTTGACTTAGATATATAAATCTGCAATCTGATTTTTTGTCAGCAGTCTTAAATAACTGGCTTCCATAGATTTTCGCAAAAATTGGCTCGTTCAAAGGCAAAAAAAGAAAAAAAGTTGTCAAATCGTTCAATCTGTGAGAGTGCAGCTTTAAGCTAAGATTCAGAATCTAGAATTACAACATGTACATGTGTCAAGTATGCTGGACCCAGTTCCTAGAAAAAAACTTAACAGTTTAAAAAGTAACTTAGGGCTATTCCATTTAAACATATAACCCACGGGGGGAAGGCACTTTTAAACTATACCACCCCTCTACAGAAGCAATTTCACTCTTTTTGAGTCAAAATGAGCGAAAAAAGACACCCACCATGGGTTATATGTTTTACTGAAATAGCCCTTAATTACTCAAACTTCATTTTACAAAATAAACAATAGTTTATCTTTATGATAATTTCCTTAAGCAGTCGAACTCTGCAAAATGAGAGTATTACACATGTGATATACCAAATAAGATACAGTGAGCAAAGCTTGACCTTGTTTTAAGGGACCTAAGATTGTTCAAGAGATTTGGTCCTGATATTTAGCCAAACTTCATGGAAATTACATTTTCATGATGCACTATTTTTTCATGCATCTAAAACAAGGCAGTATCAATGTGTTATTTTTCTTCCAGGCACAAGCCAGTTTATTGGAAAGTAATCAGAAACTAGAATTGTTACGAATATCCCTTGAAAAACGAATAAACGAGCTTGGCCCTGGCTCAGCTAAAGTGGACATGTTAAAACATGAATTGGACTCACTAAATAATTCTAGCTCAACATATAACAAGAATGACAGTCTTAAACGCACACACAGTAATTCTCCATTCGTAAAAGCTGCAGCGTTGACTGGAAAGCTGGAAGTGAGGTGGGTGGAATGTTTGAATTGGTTCTAGATTGATTTAGACAAAAAATGTAAAATGTTTTAATTCCACTGTATATGTGTGATTTAAATGGTGCTACATGCAGACTGTGATACATTTTACTTGATAAAAGATATTAAATTTAATCATAGTATGTTGTGCAGTATAATGTCTCAAAAGAAATTTAAGGTTTTGTTGAATTTGATAAACATGATATTCTTTTTTTGCAAAATCATTTTAGATGATCATTGCTACTGCCACTAAAGGCTTATTTGTTTTAATAGTAGCCAGAATCCTGAATTAAAGTATGGAGATTTTCATACGTGTTATGATAACAATACATTTTTATGTTTTTTAATGAAGGCGTTATGCCGAAACGTTTACAATAAATCAACCTTACATGTTAGTGCGAATTTATTATAATTTACGATTACAATCAGGAATTTTACTTCACATTTTCAGACTGGTTGGGTGTCAGGGACTATTGGATGACATCCCACGACGGAAGGACAGTCTACAGCTGCTTACTTCTAGCCCTGGTGACTCCAAAAGTTTACTCCGAAAGTCAAAGTCCTCCAAGTCCTATAATGTCAAGGAAGACAACTCAAGTAAGTTAAAAATTTATCCAAGTAAAAGTTTACACTTTTACCTCCCTTTGCTTCTATTTTAGACATAAACCTGATCTCAGTGACTGGAGGCCCTTATTAACTTGCAGCAAGGTCATCCTTAAATTTGAGTATTTCAAATAGATTGATATTAAAGGCCATGTATTATATGTTTCAGATGAGGTTATGGCCGTGATAAAGCTTGACCACCAGCATGTTGTACAGACAGCCTGGAGACCACATAGTCAACAGTGCTGGGATCACCGTGCCAGTATTGACCTAGATAGGGTACACATTTCTACTTAAATAAACACACTATAAAATGTTCAGACTATTTTAGTGTGGGGTTCATTCCATTATTATGGACCAAGCAACAGCAGACAAAATTTGACAGAACCTTCTGGCATTATCCCAATGATTGTTTAGAAAGTTGTCCAATTATAGACAAATCTGTATTAAGGGGCCACATTGGTTAAAGGTCAAAGTGGCTGCTTAAGATAGGTGACCACTTTATCCAGGTGGAAATTTTCCGCCACTTGAGCTTTGTTTAAACATACTGGTAGGTATAGTTTTTAAAATTCATGTCCTGAAAAGGAACACTTTCTTCCAGTTACCCTTAAGCTAAACACAGACGCATAAGATTCATTCTGTTCAAACTGAAATTCATTGAGTGCTTTATTGGTACTAAATTGGTTTTCTTATAACCCAACTGTACTATTCCCTATGCCTAATTCAGGGTCGAGAACTAGAGATCGCCATCTGTTGGAAGGATTCACGACAGATGTGCGCCATCAAGTTCCTGAGACTAGAGGACTTCCTGGACAACCAGAGACACGGCATTGCAATACACCTCGAACCACAGGGAATACTCTTTGCTGAGGTAGGTATGACGGGTTATTTGATTGCATTATAATTATTCTATCTATTCAGGGAAAATGCTCTTACCAATGTTATGCTTCACCTGAAAGGCAGCACACCCATCTAGGGGATTTAATCATTTTTTGGATCAGGGAAGTATGTCAATATCTGGAGTTGGGAATGTTCTCAGCATGAATAATTTTCAATTGAAAACGAGGACTTGGTGGCAGTATCAGCTGATCAGACTGTCTGGAGGCACCTGATAACTAATGATTGCTTTATGCTTGCTTCCCCCTAGCTGGAGCAAAACATTGATCAGTGCATAATGAAAAATTATTTTCAAGGTTTGTGTCTGAGTATATTTTCAAATTTATTTGTCTGAGGCTATGTTCTTATGTTGAAAGAGATTTGATTATTCAACAATTGTTAATAGCGTTTATTCTCTTACCAAATACAATTGTTCATCAATTTAGTTTGCAAATGACAGCTGCAGCGATATTTTATTATGGCCAAAGTCAGATTATACTCTTTTATTTTAGCTCAGTTGTGAAGACAGCTTAACAGTGATATAAATGGCTCTCGAGTCAGCTACCTGTTTAGAATCCTGTACTGTTCGAGAGGTCATCAGAAAGGTCCCCTGATGGGTGGACATGTAGACGACTCTCATACCATAATTGACCATAAGTGCAGAGTTGTCTGTTTATTGTAGGAGTTCTTTCGTTTCAGATTACTTTCTTAAACCCCACTTTATCAAGAAAACCAAAGTTGCAAAGACAAAGACGGATATTTCCAAAACATAAAGGTAATAATCCTTGACCAAGTTGCTAATTTGAGTTCATTATTTCATTATTTCAATGAACTGAAACTATTTGCCCAAGTAAATAGCAAACATTTCAATATCATATTGTTTATTTGTTAATCTATTTCAATTTATGGAAAGAAAATAAAGATACCACAAATTTCAAAACAGAAAAGATGCAAATTATTCTGTAATCATCACTTTTAAGGCCTAACGATCATTTGGCTAATTGTTAATGTTCTTTCTTGCATGTTATTTTTTAGGGAAGAACTTTCTTCGCCCCAAAGACATGAACATTGATGTAGCAACATGGGGTCGGCTGATTAAGCGACGCTTGCCTCAACAGTGTTCTGATGGGGCAGGAATGAGCCCTCAGCCAGGTGCAGTATATGTCAATTATAAGCTAACCCGTTTTTCAGAGAGAGAAAGGTGGAGGTATTGTCAAAGCTGTGGTGTCAATGTTCAGAAACTATAAACATTAGCCAGAAACTGAAACACTTATTGCCAAAGACAAAGCTGGTATAGCAAGGCCCATAACTCTGGCAATAATAATTGTTGACAAACCTTTAATAACAATGATACATGTTAGTTTTATTGTAGCTACATGACTTTTGTATTCTTTTTGCATTTAATCATATTCATACAATTAACTATCAACTCAATGAATTCCCTCAACTTCAGTGATGTCGGGTACGAATCGTCGTTCTGTGATACCTGACAACCATTATGAGCCTCCTGAATCCCAGAACCATTCCAGCCAAATGAAACCTGCATCTGCTGTCTCACCGATGAGACATGAACAGGAAGTCGAGGTAGGAAAACAATTCAGACTGATGATGCAACAAGAAAATAGTTTTCCCTGAATGTCTCTTTGATTAAGAGAGAACAACAAAAAAAATGTCTTCCTTTCATTCATTGGACATGATCATGAATTCAACGCAGCAAACTGAGAAAATAATCCTACCATAACTTATATATCTGTAAGCCCATAAATTAAACCTCGTATATGGATTATTGATTACATTTCCAGAGGGCTTTTGAGTTCTTGCCAGATGAGTCACCCAACAATGTTGTGGACTTGGACAAGATTTCCGCACCGAATAACATCTCTTCCCGATCGGGTGCACCCTACATCCCACCAGCTGATTACACCAGTCCTCGTGTGCCCTCTCCACCCCCACCCCTCCCATCAGATGCCCCACCCTCTATATATGACACTCCGAAGCGGCCACCACAACCTGCCCCTGCTAAGACTGCTGTTAACATCCCAGAGTAAGTATACTTAGGTAAAGGAACTGGCCCTTGTTTCGTGAAAGTTGTTCTATTATTAACTCAGCTACATTTTTTCGATAAGGTGTATATAATTTATGAAATGGAACTTATTTTTGCCTTTTCTTTTTACACACAAAAATTGCAGTTTTCTATCTGTAATAAAATCCTCATTTATGCATGAAATTTCTACATTATAAACATCTTGCCGTCAAATTAAACTTTTAACTATTTAACAAATTTTATATAAAAATGATGAAAAGATAATTTACTGGTAGTTAAGTCAGAAGAGTGAAGATTTCGAAACACGCCTTATTGTTATTTGGTTATATTAGTGAGTAGGATATTGATCTTTTCTTTCTTCTTCATGCATTTTCTTTCAGTTGCCTTTGGACAGATTTCTCTTTCTGCACATTTTATGATAATTGAAGAAGTATTTTTTGAAAAATAAATTAATAAATAACATACATGTGTATTTATTTGAAACATGTGCTCATTTGCTTTTATATTTTTCGCAGGTTTTCCAATCAAGCTGTAAAAATGAGCGAATTTCGACCAATAAGTGTTCTAGGTAGAGGCCATTTTGGAAAGGTATGCTTGGAAAATTCATTATGATTAGTCTTTTCACAATGATGATAAATTCAGAGCTTTTTTTCAGACTATCTGTATATCTATAAGCTTGTTTTTGGCTGGACATTTGCATTAAAGAACTTAAAACATATATAAATATATATAAATGGAATTTGAACAGACTGCATCTCTCATAAGTCATAATTGATATCTCTCATAAGTCATAATTGATATCTCTCATAAGTCATAATTGATATCAGAGAGTAATAAATGTTTCAAATATCAGTAGTGATGAACAAAAGTTATATTACTTAAATAAATAGAAATCCTGTACATAATGAGAGATAATATGTTTAATTTGTAAATGTTCTTGGAGAGCCGAAAATTACGATATTACTTTGTTATTGCTACCATTTAGGTTATATTTGGAAGTGACAAGATATATGTCAAAGCCATGTTTAGAAACTGTCCGAATGTATTATGATTTTAACTCCTGAAGCATTGGATAAAATATTTCTACATTTGACGTTATCCTTTGTCTGCTGACAGGTAATGCTTTGTGAATACATGATTACGTCCTGAAGGCCCTCAAGAATAGTGAGATAATTGTAAGGGATGATTTTTTCACTACAAAACTATTACCCATGTATGCATAATTATAAATAGTATAAATTAGCCTTATGCTTTCAGGTGATACTTTCTGAATACAAGAGCACTGGGGAATACTTCGCTCTTAAGGCCCTCAAGAAGGGGGAGATAATCGCGAGAGATGAGGTAGAAAGTCTCATGTCGGAAAAGCGGATATTTGAAGTGATAAACGCCATGCGACATCCGTACCTCGTTAACCTGTTCGCCTGCTTCCAGACTCAGGTGAAACATTTGATACACATGGACATGTATTCCATTAATTTGTGCATTGATATATCCGTCAGGCGAGTCATTGAATACACCTTTATGTGTATACCATAAATAAGTGCATTAAATCATCTGTCAGGTGAAAAGTTGAATACTTGTTATACATGCAGGTCTTTTTAACCAGTTATGGGGAAGACACCCTAGTCCTTTTTGTTGGGAAAAAGAGCGTTATTTCTTTTTGCTGCTTTGGAGAAAATTTAATCAGAGTAATTTTTCAGACATTTAGGGAACAGATGAGTAAAATATCAATAAAGCAGTAAATATAACACTCAGAAACAGCTTGGGGAAAAACAGGGTATGGCCGTTGAGGGACTAGCAAGGTAATGGTTACTGCAAAATAAGGGTTAAAAGACCCTGACATGTATATGTTTTGATGGCCTTTTCTTGACTTCTTGTCCTTAACTGTCAGTAAGATTGTGCAGATCTAGGTACAACTTAACAATTAATTATAAGGAATGCTACCATTAATAAATTGAGAGCAAAACATCAAAGGTCATGTTAACACCTCACATTTTGATTCACGCTTTCACTTGATTGCAGGAACATGTGATATTTGTGATGGAGTATGCGTGCGGTGGGGATCTCATGATGCATATACACAATGACGTCTTCTCCGAGCCCAGAACCGTTTTTTATGCCGGCTGTGTCGTCCTTGGACTGCAGTACCTACATGAGCATAATATTGTATACAGGTAAGGGAAATGGTCTTTATACCACAAAAAAAGAAGTTTATGGGCTGTATTTAGTTGGCTTTCAACTACATTTACTATATGGAATAGAAAATGCATGTATGTGGGTCATATTTTGTTTTGGCCTGACGCAGTATTTTGCTGTTGCCCAACCCATTATTTTCTTCTGGCCTGACCCAGTTTTTGTGTGTTGGTTAAATATCATTATCAAAGATAACAGAAACTGATAACAAATGAATGCATGTATCTTCATTTCACATTACTATATATTGCTATTATAAAACATCATTATTTGTTTCCAGAGATTTAAAGCTTGACAACTTACTTCTGGACACTGAGGGCTACTTGAAGATTGCAGACTTTGGGTTATGTAAGGAGGGTATGGGATTTGGGGACCGGACAAGTACATTTTGTGGCACGCCCGAGTTTCTGGCCCCAGAAGTTCTTACGGAACCATCATACACACGGGCAGTCGACTGGTGGGGGCTGGGGGTCCTCATATTTGAGATGTTGGTTGGAGAGGTAGGTTGATTTGAGTTAGTAGGTATTTTGCCAAATTTGGGTAAATTGAAAACATGTTTGTCTGAATGGTTAAGAAAGTGTAATTATTTATTTAAAGACCTGTATTGATGGGCTAAGAGACATAATATAAATAACAATTATTCCCTCCAAATTGCAAATGTTGCTTCGATCTAAAAATAGTTGTAGATTCATTTAGATTTTAAATTGTTGTCAAAGCCAAATACCACACCCAATTTGGTTTTATAAATTACAGTCACCGTTCCCGGGTGACGATGAGGAGGAGGTTTTTGACAGCATTGTAAACGAGGAAGTGAAATATCCCCGTTTCCTATCAACCGAGGCCATCGCAATTATGAGACGGGTATGTAAATTGAATGTCACATCAAACTTAAACTTAAATTTTGTTGGGCAAATGGAGATAACTAGATACTTATGAACAACTTTCACTTTTTTTTATAAAAAAAAAAATATCTTGAAGTGGCTATTGGTTGTCCAAATATGGTTAACCGTAAGCCAGGTTTAAAGAATGTATAGAAATTGGGAACAGAGAAAGAAATGGCAGGTTGTGTTGGGCTGTTAAGGGCTATTCCAGTAAAACATATAACCCACGGAGGGAAGGAAATTATTTAAATAGAATATGGGTGGGTGTCTTTTTTTGCTAATTTGGACCTCAAAAGAGTAAATTTGCTTCTTTAGGGTGGTGGTATATTTTGAAAGTGCGTTCCACCCGGGGGTTATATGTTTAAATGGAATAGACCTACATTTTATGAATACTAGTAATTTGACAAAAAATGATTGAAAGGTGTTTTATATAAAGTGTATTTATGATTTTGATCATATAATAAGCTAAACTTTAAGAAATATTTCAATTTCTTCAGCATTCAATGATGTGAAGGCAGAGGGTGCACATGCTGGTTTCTGGGTGCAACACCCTTATACAGCCCAACTTTCATGTACATTTAAGCTTGATGGTTTACCATTTGAAGATTTGTACAATGTTCAGTTTTCATATAATTATCAAGAATTATAAATGTCTAATTGTGATACTGAATGGCCTAGTTTCATGCCCTCATGTTACAGCAGGGCGCAAGTTTTTTGTTATTGTTGATTGTTGATTGGATAATTGCCATATGGTGCCGTGTTCAAAGAGCTGTTGGATCTCTCAAGATGTCATTCATTGCCCGTCTTGCTGCATTATGTGTCTATAATTACTTTTTGGCAAATACCCTACAAAATTCTTCCTTTGACTTCAAAATTTTGTTTAAGTCACACTGGGTGATATGACAGGGTCAAGCCAACATGCAGCTATCATACGGCGCAGGCTGACCTTTATTTTCTCAAATGAAGACAGGCTGTGATCAAAGGAAAAAGGCTGCATCGGTTATGCTTGGACAGATCAATGTTATATAATTTATTGACCTGAGATCTGATCAATGATAACAGACAGGCAATAAAGATTTAAGACAAATAAACAATCTTGTGAAATTCACCAGATTTTGCGGGCTTAAACTGGGGCTTTTAACAATAGTAAACATGGGTATTACTCAATCATTCTCTTATTATGATTATGACCTCATTTCACAATGATGTTACTTCAGTTGTTACGGCGGAACCCTGATAGAAGACTGGGCTCCAGTGAGAGGGATGCTGAGGATGTGAAGAAACAGGCCTTCTTCAGGGTAGATAATGTTTCAGTCATTCTTGCATTCACTAAAATCAGTTCTTCATTGTTAACACTTGTTTGTCTCCATGTCAATTAGGATACAGCGGTTGTATACAACTGATAACAAAAAAAACATTTATATACTTACATGTACCTAATATAATCATAGGACCACCAACGGAAAAACCTTTGGATAAATCCTGCCATAAATATTTTGAAATCAAACCACTGTTTATGCTGTGTGTTTTTTTCTACAGAATCTTGACTGGAATGAATTGTTGATGCGAAGAGTGAAGCCCCCATTTGTTCCTACAGTGGTATGTAACCTTTCTATACATTTTTCTACTGTTGTCTGCATTGGCTACAACCAGATATTTAAAATTGCATGCCAGTGTCGCATATAATGATTGATAGAACTATATATATTGCATAATTGGTAGATTGAAATTGTATTTTTCTAGGTATTAAGTAATCTTAGGAGAATTTTGAACTGCCAGATAGCCTTTGTGGGGTTGAGGACATTGAGAGTTTATGTATGAGTGCGTTGTTAGTGTATTGGTAGTTGTGTTTGTTCAAGGTGTAGGTATAAGGAGTTGCTGTGTTCGATATAGAATGTAGAAATCCCCCATTTGACCTATAATCAAATCGAGGCTTTTTGTACACTTTGCAGGAGTATGTTAAGCTACTCAAATTGAAGGTAGGGCACGCCCCAACAATTCAGAAAGTGTTTTCCCCCAAGAAATAGATCTTAACATGGAGTCAGTTAAAAATTTGCATTTCATGTGTTGAACTAAAAATCCATGCACTTGTTCTATGAGATTGGATTATCTGAGAATTTTGATGGATGCCGTTAGGTGTGTGCATGTTTCAACATTGCATTCATGTTCATGTGACCATTGCTGTAGTTGTTAGTTCATAGTTCATAGTATGAAAAGCACCTCATAGGCAGGAATTCACTATTTTCTTTTAAGTCCTCTGTTGTCAAAAACGTGTCATTGGTCCAAAATTGCATGATTTGTGCTTATGCGCTTGGTCTTGGCTAGAACTATTTAATGATTTATAGCACCAACTGTTCGTTATGGAACTATTTAAAACAATGAAATGATTTTGAACCTTTTAGTAACAAATGTAGTCACTTTACACAGAAATTGGAACACGTTATTACGAATATTTTTTCTGCTTTGTATCTAATTTTTAAAATCTAGTATTTCCATCTGTAATACAATGGTTTCTTAACCTTTTAAGTGAAAGAGAACTGGGATATTACAACATAGCTCTGTTTTTACTTTCACAGGGTTGATACTTTGTATTTTTCAGACTCATCCAGAGGATGTCAGTAACTTCGACACTGAGTTCACCCAAGAACAGGCAATTTTGACCCCGGCAAAAGATCGCCGCTCTCTCAACAGTGAAGATCAGGATAATTTCAGAGACTTTAACTATATTGCAGACTGGTGTTAGCCTCACAGTGGCATAATGTAGTGTCTAGTGATAAATATACTGTGCCCAGTCAGCATTGGTTGACTGGTTAAGTCAACAATGTTTGACTGGTTAGTGCTTCTGATTAAATACACTTAGACTGGTTCTCTTAAATCTTCTGTAAGAGAATAATAATCAGATTTCCATCATTGGTTGACTGGTTACTGCTTGTGATTTCCGTAAAAAGTTCTTCAATATTAGAGATATCTCACTTCCATGAACCGGTGTTGGCTGGTTACTGCTTGTGATTAAAATGTAACACTTAGACTGGTTCTCTAATATAAGAGATATCTCAATACCATAAACCAGTGTTGACTGGTAACAGCTTGTGAGTAAAAAACCCACATAAGACTGGTTCTGTAATATGTAAAATAACAGACATTTATGAGCCTGGATTGGTGGTGTTATCAGGAGGGCATTTGTGTAAAGGAAGGGAGAGTTTAGCTAGTGAATTTGGTGCAAGTTGTGGTGACGATAAAGAATTTCATTGCACCAGTCTGTAATACTTTCCAGTAAGTTGGTTATGTTGAAATTGTGCAGCAGAGTTACCGATACAGAAGAACTAAGACGCTCTTTGTAAAATATACATGTACATGTGCAGTATGTATACACTCGGAAGGCAAGTCTAGCACTGAAGATACCTTTATAAAATGCAAGGAAAGGGAAGATGATTTGCAATGTGGAATGGCGTTTATTAAGAATGATGTTCAAGTGCTATATGGAATAACTCGTATACCTAGCTTATGATACATACATGTATATCATCTCAGTAATGTTTATTTTTGCTGTTGCATGCAGTATGTTAATGATGAACTCAAGGGGTTATTTGTGCTATCAATTCTTTAACATAATATGCAGGCTAAGAGTTTGATTTTCAGTCCTTTTTGATTAGAGAGTGTATAATCGAATGAAGATATAAAAAGTTCATCCATTAAGTATAAAACAAAAAAAGCATAGTTCTGCCTATTTTTGTCAGTTTATAGCACAAAAACATATATATATTAAAATAAATCTTATATATATTAAAATAAATCTTGATACTGGAACAAAGAAAATTGGAATTTTTAAACAAAATATTTAAATTTCTCAGAACTTCTTACTTTTGGTGACTATGAATAACTTAATCTGTGATATTAGAAACTGTTGTCTTGATGTATATATTTTGTCATGGTTAGAAAGGCATCTTGGACTATACAAAATGTATGTACATTTAATTTATATATTCTGCTTTAGAATTTGAAATTTATACCGGGACTGTTATGTAGATTCAGTATGTGGAAAATTGTTATGATGAAAAATGCATTATCTCATGGAAATGTTTACAATATATTTGAAGTGCATGAATTTGAAATAGGTTAACAGATTTTGAGGTTTAACTTTCATATATGCATGTATCCCACTTGAATATTCAGTCAAAACTGTTTGATATATTTAGAGCATCCTTTAAAATCATTGGTAAGCAGTGGTTCAACCAGACTTTTTCATTGGGCCCGGAATTTATTTTAAGAATGTCTTATGACTTGACACTTAAAAAATCGTAGCTGTTATGGTATCCGATGTACTATGATGAGATTTATGGTTGCCTGGTGATCCCATCTTATTTTGGTTTTATTTGAAGGGTTAAGAGAGAGATTTTGTAAAATTACAATGAGAAAATATTACAAGTATTTTTATCTTTTAAAGAGTGTGAAATAAGTAATTTCACATTGCAGTTGAATTTAAGAGGAAATATACAAATAGCTACCTCTATAATGATCTTAAGATTGTGTTTTTTATATGGTATTCACTGTAATCCTTAGACATTACCCTTTCATATTTCACCAAAATTGCACTTCCTGAATGGGCCTTGCCCAAGTGCAAGTATAAATAAGCTTACACACCACCTTCACCAAAACAATATTGGATCACCAGACATCAGAATATAACATAACATTTATTTTGTAATCACTGATGAAATGATGAGAACTTTAGTATATCAAATTCCTTGTTATCTTTTTTTATATTTTACTACATAGATTTAATCTGGGCATTTTCAAAGTCTGCTTGGTCACTGCAAACTACTATTTGTTTCCGGGGGGCTTTTTGCATTGGTCATATACACTGCCATTGTATATCAACGTGTTTGCTAATATGTGTTTGATGTATACCATATACATTTGATCAGGTCATCTCATGTAAACATTGTATATAATCTAAAATAAATTATTGCGATGTAGGATGGGGATCGATGACTGGTCATTATTTTTTAATGACTGTTTCTTGCCTTACTCTGTTATGCCAAAATCATTGGGAATCATTTTTAAGGCGTTTTCTCGTTTATTGTGGAACTTTCCGCCTTATTGACAGAATCGACGTTACTCTTTATGAATTGTGAGGACATGTTTGAAAATAAAAGACATTTAAACTTAAATTGTTCACAAACATTAATAGACAACCACATAGACATTTTTCACAAATTGTTAAGGCTGAATACAATTTCCAGGAGTATTTAATTATCACATGCACAGATCTGATATGTATCTTCTACAATCTTTTGTGCTTATTTAGTTTTGACTCATTGTACGCTATAATATACTTATTGTATGTTGACAAAATCTGTCTTCCCATTTTAAAGCGAATATGTGTCCAAACTTGTCCTTCTTTATTTGTTGATATACGTGGTTGTCATAGATACGGTAAGTGAAATAACTGTTACAGGGAATTAAATGTCATGAGGTTTTGTTTTGGCCAATTTAACAAGGCTCAAAACATATTGATTACATTATTGACAAACATGGTAAATAACAAGTTTATTGGATATGATATTTCTGAACAATTGCTAAGGGCTATTCCAGTGAAACATATAACCCACAGGGGGAAGGCAATTAATTAAATAGTATATAGGTGGGTGCCCTTTTTCGCTTATTTGGACCCCATAAGGTAAATTTGCCTATGTAGGGGGGTGGCATAATTTAAAATTGCCTTCCCCCTGGGGGTTATATGTTTGAATGGAATAGCCCTTATTTGAAATCCCTGCCATATTTAATCAAGCACCTGTCTGGGTATGTGGACATGCAAGTTCGAATGTTTTTATGTCCCAATTAATTGTATACAACAATGAAATGGTTGTTGATTTTGTTGCAAATTTAAACCTTCAGTTAGAACTTTATTTTTTTTTTGTTAATTATTTAAGATTATAAAACTGCTAATGAAATATGCTTTTTTTGAAAGCCTTAATTTGTTGACTTGTTTACATATTTGTTTAAGTAGTTAATGGATTTTAGGGGGTAGTTCAGTTAATAAGTACTTTATTGCTTTATATTTGTTTTCTTATTGAATCTTTCTTTGATGACTGGGGTGTGGCAATATTGATTAGAACTAACTCATTTAACAGTTTATTTCCAGTTTTGACATTAGAACAAACTGTATTAGATTACTTTTTTGTGTATTTTCTTAAGATATTAAATACTGTTTTATGTTGCTTTATTATTTTTGTAACATTATTTAAGAGTTGAAATTAATTTGAAACATCTATTTTGTTGCAGGTGAATAAACTATTTTTACATAGCCCTTTTGTGGTAATAAATTAATTCAATGTCATTGCTGTGTGATAACTGATACACTGTTTACTGTATTTTGTTCAAGATACATTTTGTTCCGTTGCAATTTTCCATACATGAACATCTACATTTACATGTATATTTATATTAGTGTGAAAAAGTTTTATTGAACAAATGTGCATGATTTGTGCTATATAAAGCACAATTGCTAGTGCGCCTGTGTCACAATAAAGTCTAAGTATGGCCATAGCATTGGTTGTCTCATCCTCAGCGTCATTTTGCATCATTGTTATGCAAATTTTAACCTTCCCAATAACTCTGAAACTGTTTGATATAATCAATGAAAATTGGTACAGATGTTTCCCAAGACAATCTGACATTGATAGCAAGGCCCATAACTCTGACTTTATTACTGTAGTTGTTGAGTTATGTCCCTTTGACCGAAAAAGAGAAGCAGACAAGCGTTGATTCCTCTGCGGTGCTCATTTCAGTAATACAACTGAAACAGTGGGAGTTTTACATTGTTTAATTAATTTTTACTGTTACAGGAAAATCTTTTCTTTAGAAAATAATTTAGTTCTAGTATCATATTCTTTGCGATTGTTGGCGATGACATATAAGCTTAATGTAATTCCGTCATCATTAGAATGTCTCATATAAACCAGTTTTTATCCACCATTACAACAAAGGGGCTGGAATTACCAGTAATCCAGGTAATAAGTCATGTAGTGAATAACTGAAAGTACTACGGTAAAACCTTTTTACTTTTAAATGTTTCTTGAGGTCTTTTGGCACAATCGCCATGATATTCAGTGTTGTCTCCCAGCAAAATCATACTTAGTTAAACTGGGGGCTGTGTCATCAAGAATTCTTGGGAGTGCTTTCTTATATAGGAGAGATTTTAAACAGTAGTTCTTCACTTTTGAAAAGCTCTCCGAGGTAAAAATGCACTCCAAGGAGTCTTGTAAAGATGGCCTCCTAAATCCACCCAATGGGTTTTACATTCTGTACAGCATTGTTCAAGGATCTGTAAATACATGTATTTGTTGCCATTACTTTCATGAATTGTAAGATAGATTATATTTTTCCATTGTGTACATACCTATTTCATACTGGTTGATCACAGTATACAGCTGTAGACTGATGTATGATGATAAATAAAAATATTAACAGCATATTGTGTTGTTTAAAATTATGGTGAGACCAGCTTGTTAATGCAAGGTTCTGTGACAGGTATTTTGTTAAAAAATCATTTGGTTTACAGTGTATATGAACACTTCAGTTGCCTTCTGAATATAAGTCAGTGTTCAATTTTAGTGACCTAGAAAAAAGGAGATGATATTGTGCAAAATTGGACTCTCAATTACTTGGAAAGCCAGTACACATTATAAATATATCATTTTGGGTACCATTTTACAGTATGAGTACCTTTGTGTAGTGCGAGTACCCCAGTGCACAGTAGGAGTACCTCCCTATACAGTATGCATACCTCAGTGAACAGTACGAGTACCTCAGTGTACAGTATGAGTACCTCAGTGTACAGTACAAGTACTTCAGTGAACAGTACGAGTACTTCAGTGAACAGGAGACCTCAGTGTACAGTATGAGTACCTCAGTACACAGTAGGAGTACCTCAGTGTAATGTAGGAGTACCTCAGTGTACAGTACAAGTACCTCAATGAACAGTATGAGTACTTCGGTGAACAGTTGGAGTACCTCAGTGTACAGTATGAGTACCTCAGTGTACAGTATGAGTACCTCAGTGAACAGTATGAGTACCCCAGTGTACAGTATGAGTACCTCAGTGTACAGTACGAGTACCTCAGTGAACAGTATGAGTACTTCAGTGAACAGGAGACCTCAGTGTACAGTATGAGTACCTCAGTACACAGTATGAGTACCTCAGTGAACCGTTGGAGTACTCTAGTCTACATTATGTCTCAGTTGATCTCCTGCTGCCTATTGTACTTGCAGTTTTTGCTTGATTTCATAGCATTTTCAAGTACAATTTTGTCCAAATAACAGGCAAGACTAAATGCGACCAAACATAGTTTGGTCATTTTCTAATGTTCAAGTAGTGACATTTGAAAACTGATCTGAGGTTGGACTCCGGTCTAAATAAGAAATAAATTTGTAAACAAAGAACAGAAATAAGAACATTTTGAAGTAATTTATGTATTTAATGATATATAATGCACCATTTTGCACAATCTACATTAAAACAATGCAAAAACACATGCAGAAAATAAGCTTAATTAAACAAGATAATAATATTCATAAATACAAAACAAGAAGAGATTCACTCAGATTTGATTTTGTCAACATTTTGTTTGAACTTGGTTGCACTTACAAACACAAACCAGCAGACACTCATTTCAACGAAAGTCTGGACATCCAAGCCTAAAATAATTCAGTTTTCAACAACATTACTTAAACTTTTCTGATTTTTTTAGCAATTTTTTAATTCATTATTTAAATAGAGCAATGTATTTGAATATTCGATGAAATTTTAATGCATACGGTAAGCAAGCATTTTCTTCACATTTCACACAGATCATTTTATTTTTGTCAATGTTGGACCCTTTCAAACCTGAACAAATACCTTAACAGAAACATGAACGAATCCCTTCAGAGCATAAAACATTGCGTCATTTTACATGTATGGCTTACAAAATAATGTGAATTGCAAATGCAAATTCAACAATTCATTGCAAACTACATGACAATATAGACACACACATAATTATATATGTCTCTAAATGGCTCTATAATAAACAAGGTACGGTGCATGTCTGCAGGTTTGTACAAAAGAGTCAATCACAATGCTGTTTATTAGTAATTGTGTGTCATCATGATTGATCAAAGAATCTACTTTTGAAATTGCATACATTGTACCTTGTGAAGTGGCACAGCCTTATACAATGTAACAACATACTACTCACAATATATGGAATTCTTGTCACTAGAACAACTTCATACTACAAATAATCTTTAATGTAGCAAACAGATAGAAAGAGTGTACAAATATTGCAGGCATTTACATGTATCACATAGCAACCAGCCAACACAGCTGATCCAGTCTGTAGTTAGCCTAAAACTAGATTTGCGGGAAATTCCCTGTCACGACCCATTGCTGACCATCCCCTGGGCCCGAACTGGTGGGATCAAGATGGATCGAAGCTGGCTGTTCATCTGAGCCACATCTGGGTCCTGTTTCTCATAAACCTTCACTGCCTGGGTGAACCGTATCACCCCTGTAACAAACAGATGGAATGATGAATCCTCCTTGAAGGAAATATTTTAAATACGGTACCCCCATATCAGGGACCTAGGTAATCTTGTAGTACCCAGTACCTGCAAAAGTGCAATATCATCTAATGTTTAGTTTGTTTAAAACGTTTTACATCTACTCAGCATTGTTACCTGTTGCTTGTTTAATAGAATGGAGGGGGTGTTTCCCCTCAATGCACCAACCATCGGGACTAAGCTTATATGAACAGAGATGGCATTTTGTCTTTTTTATTTGACAACTGAATAAAAAACTTACAAACCATACTAATTTGTTTTTGAGACAATATGGTTTCTTCACAGTGCTTAAAAGGGGAAGAAACTGTGTTTTGTCAATTCTATGTTGTGTTCATTATTGGTAATGATGGTTATTGATGTTTGGTTACAGGTGTCTAAAAAATTTAATTGCCCATGCCCTAGTATATACTTTTTACAAGACTTCATATAAAACATAAATGCTAACTTGCAGAGGCGTAGCTAGGGCTTACAAAACTTGTAAGCCCGATGATTCTATGTGAGTTTTGGGACTTTTAAATGCACATTACACACTCAATTATACTTGCAATGATTACAATAAAACCAAGTTATACCCTATGCATGTAGTTTGAAAAAAACCCACCAAACTTGCCAGGGTTAAAATAAAACAAACTTTTGTTCAAAGTGTTTGGGTAGCAGTTTTTATTTCATTTCAGGTTATTTAAATTTTATCATTTTTTAAAAAAGTTGCAGGCCCAGGGCTAAGCCACTAACTTGATAGGTAATTCTGAAACATTTTTTTGTTATCTAGTCTTCTTATCAGTTCCTCTAAGACATTGTCATAAATGGAATTATCAATCTATAATCTTTTAATCTAGAACATGGATATCTGGAAGATTTCACATAAGACCTAAAAAAAAAAAATGTCCGTTTTGGGTAACCCGACCCTACCTATAAAAATGTGCTGACCCTAACTATTTTTTCCGTTTCTGAGCAAAAAAAAAATATTCGTTAGCGAATAGAGAGTTACGAAGGGCGGATAAATGCAGATTTTAATCAGAATTATTGTTTATATGATAAAACAAAGTCAGGCAATGACAGTAATGTAGGAAAGACTGCCATGTGCAAGAAAACACTCTGAACTTATGAGATTTTGAAAAAAAAAAATGAAAAAAAAATTCCCTACCTACCCTACCTAGAAATTTTGGGAAGGTTACCCTAAACAAACAAAAAAATTTTTTGGCCTTATAACTGTGAATATAAAACAGGCATACCATCTCCATCAGCAGGAAAGCCATATTTCTCAATGACCTCCATCTGTATTTGAGAGGCAACTGGGAAAACTGTCTGCATCGCCCTCAGCATGTCATTCCCTGCATTTTCTCTGGCTTCGTCCAGTCTACTAACATTATCGGGTTCACGGAAAGCCCTTAAAATGTCTTGGAGAGCAACTGAAAAAGGGAAAAGCAATACCAGTGGAGCTATTTGTACAACAAAATCAGTCAAGCAATTTGTATAAGCAAAACCAATCAAGCTATTTGTACAGCAAGTCAAGCTATTTGTGTAGTAAAAACAGTCAAGCTATTAAAGTAAACCTAGGAGGAAAAGTGCGCACGGTGTGGGGCTCGAACCCACGACCGCCGGAACACTAGCACGGCGCTCTAACCAACTGAGCTAACCGGGCGGCTGGTTCTTACCCACACACACTACACTCCTCCCCCCATTAATCTTTTTAGGCCGACGGAGGCACTCTTGCCATATACCGCTGCCACCAGTAAAGTAAACCTAGGAGGAAAAGTGCGCACGGTGTGGGGCTCGAACCCACGACCGCCGGAACACTAGCACGGCGCTCTAACCAACTGAGCTAACCGGGCGGCTGGTTCTTACCCACACACACTACACTATTTATATATATATATTATTATTTTTTATTATACTATGACATTGTCATAGCAGGGTGAAACATATTATTTCTCTGATTTGTGCTTAAAAAGAAAAACTCGATTGTAACTTGTATTGGTTTGTAAACGTTGCTATAAAGGAACATTATTTTTTTTACACTAAGTTACAGTATCCGAATATTAAATTGACCGAAAACCGTTCACTTACATTAACCAAACACGTACAATTAGTTTCTATAATGGTCTTATTGGAGAGATCTAAACTAATTGGTTAAACATAGGCATCAATCAACGTGAATGAAAACATAATACCTTTACACTCGTGCAAAGAAAAATGCTGCAAAGAGGCAGCCATTATAATTTTATGTCGAATAGCCCTCGTCGCCGTCGCTTGAGTTTTTAATCGAATTAATTTGCCGTTCTCGGATCACAAGAAGCACGAGGATAGGGTTAAGATTCTTGTATCTTTTAAAATCAGATATATTGTTATTCCACTGAAAAAACAGGTGTCCGTCACATAGGTTGATCACAAAAATATGGCCCATTAGTCCCTTGATATTGTTTTAAAAAAAATAACTTTTTTTTAAATAATGTCCTTTTGACAGTCCTTTGATATTGTTTAAAAATTTACCAAAATATAATTAAAATTGATAAAATGTAATTTCGATAAATTTCTAAGGGATTCTCAGTTTCTGGATATTGTACATGACCAGGTCATTCTGGACCTTGTAGATAATGTTGTTCTGGGTCTTATATATCACCAGGTCGTTCTGTATATTGTATATCATCAGCCCGTTCTCGATCTTGTACACCATCAGGTCGTTCTGAATCTTGCACACCATCAGGTCGTTCTGAATCTTGTACATCATCAGGTCGTTCTGGATCTTGTACATCATCAGGTCGTTCTGAATCTTGTACATCATCAGGTCGTTCTGTATCTTGTACATCATCAGGTCGTTTTGGATCTTGTACATCATCAGGTCGTCACGGAATTTGTACAGCATCAGGTCGTTCTGTATCTTATACACCACCAGGTCGTTCTGAACATTATATATCATCAGGTCGTCATGGATCTTGTACATCATTAGGTCGTTTTGGATATTGTACATCATCAGGTCCTTCTGAATCTTGTACATCATCAGGTCGTTTTGGATCTTGTACACCACCAGGTCGTTCTGTATCATGTACATCATCAGCCCGTTCTGGATCTTGTACATCATCACGTCTATCTGTATCTTGTATATCATCAGGTCGTTCTGTATCTTGTACATCATCAGGTCGTTCTGAATCTTGTACATCATCAAGTCGTTCTGGATCTTGTACATCATCAGGTCGTTCTGTATCTTGTACATCATCAGGTCGTTCTGTATCTTGTACATCATCAGGTCGTTCTGTATCTTGTACATCATCAGGTCGTTCTGGGTCTGACATCAGCAGGTCGTTCTGGATCTGACATCAGCAGGTCGTTCTGGATCTGACATGATGAAGTTATTCCGTATCTTGTACATCATCAGGTCATTCTGAATCTTGTACACCACCAGGTCGTTCTGGATCTGACATCATCAGGTCATTCTGAATATTCTACTTCATCAGGTCGTTCTGTATCTTGTACATCATCAGGTCGTTCTGAATCTTGTACACCATCAGGTCATTCTGAATCTTGTACATCATCAGGTCGTTTTGTATCTGACATCATCAGGTCGTTCTGTATCTTGTACATCATCAGGTCGTTCTGAATCCTGATCACCAACAGGTCGTTCTTGATCTGACACCATCAGGTCTTTCTGGATCATGTACATCAATAAGTCGTTCTGAATCTTGTACATCATCAGGTCGTTCTGGGTCTTACATATCATCAGGTCGTTCTGGATCTTGTACATCATCAGGTCGTTCTGAATCTTGTACATCATCAGGTCGTTCTGGGTCTTATATATCACCAGGTCGTTCTGGATCTTGTACATCATCAGGTCGTTCTGGGTCTTATATACCACCAGGTCGTTCTGGATATTGTACATCATCAGGTCGTTCTGAATCTTGTATATCATCAGGTCGTTCTGGGTCTTATATATCACCAGGTCGTTCTGGATCTTGTACATCATCAGGTCGTTCTGAATCTTGTACATCATCAGGTCGTTCTGGGTCTTATATAGCATCAGGTCGTTCCGGGTCTTATATATCACCAGGTCGTTCTGGATCTTGTACATCATCAGGTCGTTCTGGATCATGTACATCATCAGGTCGTTCTGAATTTTGTACATCATCAGGTCGTTCTGGGTCTTATATATCACCAGGTCGTTCTGAACATTGTATATCATCAGGTCGTTTTGTATCTTGTACATCATCAGGTCGTTCTAAATCTTGTACATCATCAGGTCGTTCTAAATCTTGTACATCATCAGGTCGTTCTGGGTCTTATATATCACCAGGTCGTTCTGGATCTTGTACATCATCAGGTCGTTCTGAATCTTGTACATCATCAGGTCGTTCTGGGTCTTATATATAATCAGGTCGTTCTGGATAATGGATATCATCAGGTCGTTCTGAATCTTGTACATCATCAGGTCGTTCTGGGTCTTATATAGCATCAGGTCGTTCTGGATCTTGAATATCATCAGGTCGTTCTGGATCATGTACATTATCAGGTCGTTCTGGATCTTGTACATCATACGGTCGTTCTGGATCTGACATGATGAAGTTGTTCTGGAACTTGTACATCATCAGGTCGTTCTGGGTCTTATATATCATCAGGTCGTTCCGGGTCTTATTTATCACCAGGTCGTTCTGGATCATGTACATCATCAGGTCGTTCTGGATCTTATATATCATCAGGTCGTTCCGGGTCTTATTTATCACCAGGTCGTTCTGGATCATGTACATCATCAGGTCGTTCTGGATCATGTACATCATCAGGTCGTTCTGAATCTTGTACATCATCAGGTCGTTCTGGGTCTTATATATCACCAGGTCGTTCTGAACATTGTATATCATCAGGTCGTTCTGTATCTTGTACATCATCAGGTCGTTCTGAATCTTGTACATCATCAGGTCGTTCTGAATCTTGTACATCATCAGGTCGTTCTGGGTCTTATATATCACCAGGTCGTTCTGGATCTTGTACATCATCAGGTCGTTCTGAATCTTGTACATCATCAGGTCGTTCTGGGGCTTATATATCATCAGGTCGTTCTGGATATTGTATATCATCAGGTCGTTCTGAATCTTGTACATCATCAGGTCGTTCTGGGTCTTATATAGCATCAGGTCGTTCTGGATCTTGAATATCATCAGGTCGTTCTGGATCATGTACATTATCAGGTCGTTCTCGATCTTGTACATCATACGGTCGTTCTGGATCTGACATGATGAAGTTGTTCTGGAACTTGTACATCATCAGGTCGTTCTGGGTCTTATATATCATCAGGTCGTTCTGGGTCTTATATATCATCAGGTCGTTCCGGGTCTTATATATCACCAGGTTGTTCCGGATCTTGTACATCATCAGGTCGTTCTGGATCATGTACATCATCAGGTCGTTCTGAATCTTGTACATCATCAGGTCGTTCTGGGTCTTATATATCACCAGGTCGTTCTGAACATTGTATATCATCAGGTCGTTCGGAATCTTGTACATCATCAGGTCGTTCTGAATCTTGTATATCATCAGGTCGTTCTGAATCTTGTACATCATCAGGTCGTTCTGAATCTTGTACATCATCAGGTCGTTCTAAATCTTGTACATCATCAGGTCGTTCTGGGTCTTATATACCACCAGGTCGTTCTGGATATTGTACATCATCAGGTCGTTCTGAATCTTGTACATCATCAGGTCGTTCTGGGTCTTATATATCACCAGGTCGTTCTGGATCTTGTACATCATCAGGTCGTTCTGGGTCTTATATAGCATCAGGTCGTTCTGGATCTTGAATATCATCAGGTCGTTCCGGGTCTTATATATCACCAGGTCGTTCTGGATCTTGTACATCATCAGGTCGTTCTGGATCATGTACATCATCAGGTCGTTCTGAATTTTGTACATCATCAGGTCGTTCTGGGTCTTATATATCACCAGGTCGTTCTGAACATTGTATATCATCAGGTCGTTTTGTATCTTGTACATCATCAGGTCGTTCTAAATCTTGTACATCATCAGGTCGTTCTAAATCTTGTACATCATCAGGTCGTTCTGGGTCTTATATATCACCAGGTCGTTCTGGACCTTGTACATCATCAGGTCGTTCTGAATCTTGTACATCATCAGGTCGTTCTGGGTCTTATATATCATCAGGTCGTTCTGGATAATGGATATCATCAGGTCGTTCTGAATCTTGTACATCATCAGGTCGTTCTGGGTCTTATATAGCATCAGGTCGTTCTGGATCTTGAATATCATCAGGTCGTTCTGGATCATGTACATTATCAGGTCGTTCTGGATCTTGTACATCATACGGTCGTTCTGGATCTGACATGATGAAGTTGTTCTGGAACTTGTACATCATCAGGTCGTTTTGGGTCTTATATATCATCAGGTCGTTCCGGGTCTTATTTATCACCAGGTCGTTCTGGATCATGTACATCATCAGGTCGTTCTGGATCATGTACATCATCAGGTCGTTCTGAATCTTGTACATCATCAGGTCGTTCTGGGTCTTATATATCACCAGGTCGTTCTGAACATTGTATATCATCAGGTCGTTCTGTATCTTGTACATCATCAGGTCGTTCTGAATCTTGTACATCATCAGGTCGTTCTGAATCTTGTACATCATCAGGTCGTTCTGGGTCTTATATATCACCAGGTCGTTCTGGATCTTGTACATCATCAGGTCGTTCTGAATCTTGTACATCATCAGGTCATTCTGGGGCTTATATATCATCAGGTCGTTCTGGATATTGTATATCATCAGGTCGTTCTGAATCTTGTACATCATCAGGTCGTTCTGGGTCTTATATAGCATCAGGTCGTTCTGGATCTTGAATATCATCAGGTCGTTCTGGATCATGTACATTATCAGGTCGTTCTGGATCTTGTACATCATACGGTCGTTCTGGATCTGACATGATGAAGTTGTTCTGGAACTTGTACATCATCAGGTCGTTCTGGGTCTTATATATCATCAGGTCGTTCCGGGTCTTATATATCACCAGGTCGTTCTGGATCTTGTACATCATCAGGTCGTTCTGGATCATGTACATCATCAGGTCGTTCTGAATCTTGTACATCATCAGGTCGTTCTGGGTCTTATATATCACCAGGTCGTTCTGAACATTGTATATCATCAGGTCGTTCGGAATCTTGTACATCATCAGGTCGTTCTGAATCTTGTACATCATCAGGTCGTTCTAAATCTTGTACATCATCAGGTCGTTCTGGGTCTTATATATCACCAGGTCGTTCTGGGTCTTATATATCACCAGGTCGTTCTGGATCTTGTACATCATCAGGTCGTTCTGAATCTTGTACATCATCAGGTCGTTCTGGGTCTTATATATCATCAGGTCGTTCTGGATATTGTATATCATCAGGTCGTTCTGAATCTTGTACATCATCAGGTCGTTCTGGGTCTTATATAGCATCAGGTCGTTCTGGATCTTGAATATCATCAGGTCGTTCTGGATCATGTTCATTATCAGGTCGTTCTGGATCTTGTACATCATAAGGTCGTTCTGGATCTGACATGATGAAGTTGTTCTGGAACTTGTAAAGCATCAGGTTGTTCTGGATCTGACATAATGAAGTCGTTCTGGATCTTGTACATCGTCAGGTAGTTCTGAATCTTGTACATCATCATGCTGTTCTGGATCTAACATCCTCAGGTTGTTCTGAATATTTTACATCATCAGGTCGTTCTGGATTTTGTACATCATCAGGTCATTCTGGATTTTGTACATTAACATCTTGTTCTGGATCTTGTACATCATAATGGTGTTTTGGATATTTATTGTTCTTCAGCATCATTCCGCAGTCTGGTGTGCCAGTGACACTGCTTAAGAGACATACATCCTAGGGTCCATGATAAGTATTTTTTGCAAACAAAGTGGGTAGCTTGGAGCTGTTTCTGCTCCATGGATTTTGGGTGGGCCTGCTTGTACCAGGCAGTAGAGGCATGCTCTATGATTGGTAAGAATAAGGCTTTGTAGAAAGCTTTTTTGACTGACAGTGTGCATACCTTAATATTTCATCAAGGAATCACAGAGTCTGATTGGCCACTCACTTATGAGCTGACCTGTGATCATTTTGTATTTAGATCATCATTGCAGATGGATATTTTATTGACTTTGTAAATGTGAAACTCTACATGTATTACCAAATAAAAATATGTTTTATAAGTTAAAGCTTGCATCAATGCCAATGCATTTCATTTCAAAGCAAATTAAACTGTGACATAAGCTCTTATCTGACAAGCTTATGGACAGTTTTCTTCAGTCTGTTTTAAATATGTAGTAAAGAACTATTTTCCGTTCCTGTGTGATAAACAGTACTAATCTTTGACATAGCTTAGTGCAGGGATCAAGCCAGGGTTGCTAACTGCTTGATCATTGCTTCCCATCAAGGCGGTGAATAGACAAGTCAGGACTTAAATTCAACTGCAAGATGTGTCAAAGTACATAAAAAAATATTCATGATAATGTCTGAAATAGTTCTTTATTGTTAGCAAATTGATTGCAGCATACTGTCTATTACTAATTAGTAATTAATATAGAAGTTACGTTTAACATAAAAGTTACCCTCAAGAAAATTGTAACTTAGGTAACACATATACATTCTGTTAGGGACACGTTCACATTTAATGTTAACAAAAATTAGAGCTCCATTGCTAATAATAACTAAAACTTTTCCTAGAAAATGCTCAAGTTTGCGAAAGAACGATAGTAAAGCTATTGAAATTTGGAGTGATGTTAGACGTGGCATTAATTTAAAAAAAAATTAGCATAGCAGAAGAGCAGTTTGGAGCACTCAATGTCAGATATATACCAGAATTCTAACAGCTGATAATTTTAAACAGTCAGTTTGAGAATGAGGATTCATGTTCAATGCTGAGGAAAGGGTCTAAGATCACTTTTGAAATTGATTCCAAAATCATTTCAATTCATTTCAAGGTACTTCATACTGTTTATGAAGCACATGTCCGAGCAAAAACCAATCTTACACCTGTATAATCGTCTGAAGTAATAAGCTCGCAATCCTGATTTCAAGAGTATTCCTGTTTGATCCTTAGAACCCTTGTTGATATTGAAATGTCTGAACGGGCCAGTAAAATAAAGAACAAGATTTCATTTTTTTCGAAAGTTTAGGAGTCTTAGAAAATCCAAGATGGCTGCAAAAAAATATGAAAAACACTCTTGTTTTCCTTTAATGTTCTAATGAATTTCAATTATGTCAAAATGAGAATCTGTTTGTTCATAAAAGTAAGTAAAACAACTAAATTTCAACAGTTTAAAAACATTGTCGCCTACATTTAATTTGTGAATGTTAAATCATTGCCAAAGTCAGATTATTGCAGAAAATGGTTTGACATTAATCTTAAAGAAGACATTCGACCATGAGTGACTTGTAGCTGAATCACAAATACATCAAAAGTAGAAACACACTTATAAACATTTCATATTTTATTAAAATCAGAATACAAAGAACATTTTAATATGACAATAGAAGAACACTAAGTGGATAACACTGAACTATGAAAACAAATGTGAATTTAATTAATAGAAGAAACATCAATTGATTAAACAAAAAAAGCATGATAATTTCAAAATCTTTCTCAACATTCCAAGTCAGCAATTTTTATAATCTGATCGTTTACATAATGCTTTCAGAAACATAGGTGTAAAAAAATTCCACCTGGGGAAAAAGGGTTACACTATCAGGTCCATAGCCAAATTGTTTCTATACTTAAAGAATTTGTGTCAAGATTCACGAGTATAAAAGTCATTCATATAACCATAAATACAAATACATGTTTTGTATGGCCAAATAAAAAAGAACATGCCAAAAAAGTGAACAGAGATCTAGAAAAGATCATAATGAAAACTTAAGAGATTAGCACCAACACAATATAAAAAGTACATGGTTAAAAAAAAGAAAAAAAGAAAGACAATGTCCCTAATTGTACTTACTCAGTAACATAAAACTTACTACCCAGAATTCACTAAAATCCTTATTCTTTTGACTAATGGTTAACATAAAAGTCAGTCAGAATAAGAATTTGATCTTCATCCAAATACAAATGTCAATTCCCCCCAAAATGCATGATTATAATGAAACTGAGTCTGAGTCATTTTTAACGGCTTATCAGTCAAGTTGAATAAGAATCAGAATGCATTTTGTTTGCATTTAAAGCACTGATAGTTTAAATCCACACACTTATGATGATAATAATGATATACATATAGGGTTTTAGCCTGGTTTTACGAAGACAAAGTGCAGCAGAAAAGGGCACATTTTATATCCAACATTATGAATTTGACAGTACATGTCAGGCATTGTGTTTAATTAAACTAATATTAGGTATCAACTGCCAAACATGTAAAGTGTTTATGTAATTACAATCATATAATAAATTTCGCTCAAAATAAACATTTTTTTACAGTCTTAAGCATTTTTATGTACTTATAAAGGCAGGAGGGTGCCCATGCTGGTCTCCATGAGGGCAGGAGGGTGCTACCGAAGCAGGACAAGGTGTAGCACCCTTCCATAACTCTTTAGCTAAAACCTTATATGATAGGTCCAAAAATTATGTTTAAAAAAAGATCCAAATATATCCACTGGAAGTAATGTACACACTCAATTAAAATCCATTCATAAGTTCATATGCAGGCAATTTAACAACGAAGCTAAAACTATCTGTGTTAACTGGCAAAATATTAACAATGAATAATATTAATAAATTGTTATCCACACAAAAAGACTAGGGTTACCTACATGTACATGTAACTCGTTAGTATTTAATAAATTAACACAATACAAGGGTACATAAATTATAAATGACTAGTGTTAGAAACAACAAAATGCACGCATGTTAGTTTCACAGCAAGTTATACATATAAATTTCCTATCATCAACGTATCCCGCAAAGTTCATTTCATTATTATAATACCAGTAGCTTAAAAATCTTAATATTAAGTATAACTCAATGTAATAAAACAATAAAATATACATGTCTTAACATATATTCAATCAAATTACTAAAATAATTTGAATAATTCGGTATATATAAGGGATAAAAGAGCTCTGCATGTAGACAAAGTTCTATGTCAAAGTATGCGTAGAGGTGTAAACATGCAGACAAACAAAATTTGTCAAAAAAATTCTTTGCACAGTTCAAAATGTAACATGCTTTTGTAATTAACATTCTGGTATTTTGTACTTAAAACAATAACTATAAAGCAAAGACCATGGCACAAATTATATCTTATTGCGTAGATGCGAGTTTGATTCATCAGTAAATGCAACACTTAAAATAAAATTAAGAAATATGATGTATAAACAGGTGTTTATAAAATAACGCGTTGTCCTACATAAACATGTAAATAAATTTACCACTATAACCTTATGCAAGATATCATACCTTTGTAACAGTGTACATACAATAGAGATCTATTGAGCTTTGGAATGAAAATATTATGGAATGAACATAAAATGTATAACAAATGTGGTTTTAAGAACCAGATAAAATAGCTCAAAAAACTTTTAGAAATCCTATTCGATAATTACAGATTGTTTGATCTAAATGGCTGCTATTTTTGTGAATTATCATGCAGCAGAACCATGATGTAATCCCATCAACTCTTAATTCATTATACATTTGTTTGCCGAATTTAATGAAAATTAATATAATCAGTATCAAATTCTGATTCCCTTAAATTCTTTTTTGAGAAAGCAAGAGATACACTTTGACTGTGACTGTACGACATTAAAATAATCATCAACACGTTTTCCTTCATAAAGCTTTTGTTTTCTTGAATTGGGCTTTTCCCTACACAAGGTGGTATTTTGTTAATTTCATTCTACCTTTACAAAAGCACAAATTTGATAACTAAGCACATATTTATTAAGTAGTGAGGAATTCATTTCCAGCAAGGAGCAATTTCATTGGAATGAACTAAACCTGTAAACGGAATGTTCTCAGTTTGAAAAATGAACAATCTTATATGTATGTGTATAAAAACATAAAAAAATATGAAACTTCAAAATGGAAACAATAATAACTCCAAAACAAACAAGACAGAAATTGTCCTTATCATCAGGGAAGTACCCAGTACCCATACTCCAGTGCGCCTGAGCGTACACATTAGTTCTAAATATTCTTTCATGTCAGTCTTTCAAAATGTTCCTAAGGGCGCAGAGAGGACATGTGTCCGCTTTCACCCCGTATAACATTTTAAAACCAAACTTATGAAAGCACCTTCACATGTCGATGGTTCCCTCAAATATCACGGGCAAACAATTGATTCTTGCCAATTTATAAAAATCAAAATCAAACAATTTACTCTCAACTGATAAAAATAAAATATTGCTAAATTCTCTCATAATTTTTTAAACTATCTGTATAACAAAAAACTGCTACAAAATAGTGAACATGACTCAATCTATATCTGAGATTTCTGTAAAAATTCATTTAGAAATATGGTTTGAGACAAACAAGATACCTTAGTCTTGATAAACCCAAAAACATTTTGAATAGATTGCTCAATAAAACAGCGTTAAATAAGTCGACAGTAAATGCAAGTAAACGATAAAAGAAGTTAATTACAAGTAGTACAAGCATTATTAGAAATAATAAATGAGGGTGAATAGTTCATGAAATTAAAAAGGGGATGGGAGGGGGGGGGGGCTTTATAAATGATATGGATAGGTATGTAAGATGCCTTTAAATGGCAACTGTAAAACAAGGGGAGGTAATTACAATGACAAACTATAAAGCTAGAGTTAAGCACCCCTGAAGTACTCTCACATGTAAGTCAATGGAACGTAAACAAGTATGCTAAAACCAAGGGAGATAACATTGATGACCAATGGTGATGAATCTAGAGTGATGTGCTCCTTGTTGACCAAAGGAAGGTTATATTCATGACATATGATAGATGAAATTTGTGATTTGCCCCTATCTGTCTGGAATTTCTGTGAGGTCAGGACGGCGATTTTCACGACAATACTGTTTGTGTACAGACCAGTCTCTCTGCTGGCAGCTCAAACCACAATATCTGAAAAAAACACCAGTCAAAGATTACTGTAAAGTAAAGGAATTATCAGAAGCGGTATTACACAGATTCTTCAAATTTTATTTTTAATCTAAATGCGAAATTTCTGTGCAATGTATTAAGGACAAACTACTGAACACAGAAATGTGCATGTCTTATATTCTCCAAGATACCTCATTTGGACCCAAAGAATCATGGTGTGACACAGCGTGTAATATATTCAGCTTCAACAATTTTATTTAATGAAAGGTTTCACAACTACTGGCCCCTATTTCAATTTTAAGATCAGGAATTCCTCTTAAGCAAGCTGTATGAAATTTAATGTTGTCATTAAATCATACTGACAAAAGTCTGCATCAACTGTTTGTCTTACAGGGCATTAACGCATAGGGCATGTGTCTCTGTAATTATAAAGCTACACAGAACACGGTTCTTAATAAGTTTCGGTTGAACCATTTACCTACTCTAGTTAAAATTCACTTATTTTTCTAAACTTGAACTGGCCCAACTGCCATTCGAACCGTCCATTTTGGCCGGCAGCTGGTTCTTATTGAGAACACTACAGTAGTGTTCATAGTCCTCCTAACTGAATCATCTTACATGTTATCATACATAATTGTACTCTGTTTACCTGACAGACTGACACCTGCCACACATGCTGAACTCTCGCAGGTGTTTCTCCATGTTCGTACACGGTGGGTAGTGGCACTCATAGAATAGAACACTGCTCGTCTCTAGCACTGTGACTGCAGGGAAATGGAGATGGGGTTTAATATAGTAAATAAAATATTATTTTGAATCATTGTAACATTTGTCATATCTGACAGAATAAAAGTTTTTTTTAAGAAAATGAATTAAATTTAACCGTCACAAAATATGCCCATCTTAATTTTAGGACATCAAGTTTGGTGTTAAGTTGTTGAATGTTGAGCCAAATTTAGAGAGCAGACTCTGTAAATACACATTTTGCCAACTCAAGGGTCATAACTCTGGAGTGACTGAGATTACACATCTGGTTTTCGAACCTACTCATAAACATTCTGACCAAATTTGGTGATTATTGGACAAAAGCTTCTAAAGTTATTGATTGGACAAGACCGATTTAAGGTAGTTATTATTATTATTATAATTATTAATCAAGGATGATAATTCTTGAATGTCTCAGGCGATATGGCCAAGATATGTTCAAGATATTATGTTCATACACATTCTGACCAAATTTGATTGGACAAAGGCTTCTAAAGTTATTGATTGGTCAAGACTGATTTTAGGTGATTATTAAAATTAAAGGCTTCTAAAGGTATTGATTGAAACACATACTGGATGCCACCCGCCTCAGGTAAAACTTAATATGTCCTGATCAATTAACAGATGTATAAAAACTTAAAATGCTTATATGCTTAAGTTCTTTGAGAGATGGTGCACATAAACTTACAGTTCAACTATTGCAACAAGTACATGTAAATATAACCTGGGGCAAGCCAAAGTAGCTTCCTATAAGTCTTTCTGACCCTCTCTATCAAGCAATTAATGCTACAATCATATTCATGAAAAGGAATGGGAGCCAGAAAAAATAGTGCATTACCTTCCTCATTGACAGTATCCCCATCTCTATCAAGCAGTCTACTGCAGACTGGTTCATGAAAGTGTTGATAGACTGGATCCACATGAAGCTGCTGGACAGCCAACCAGTACAGACTTCCATCCTTGCCTAGCTTGCTGCACTGGTCCTCATCTATAGAATTTACAAAAAAAATTATGTTTATTTACCTTAGATAAACCATTGTGTGAGTTCAGTTTGTACTTCTGCAAGGCCAACTCGTAGTGACTTTTGTCTGTTCCTAGTAAACTGCAATTTCTTATCTGTAGTACAAGATAAATGGCAATTTCTTTGTTTTAGTTACTAGAACCCACTGACCTGATTCCCAGAAAGAGAAAAAAAATAATTTCAACTTGGTTACAAAATTCTTGCTTGAGAAGGCTGGAACTCCTTATTGGAGGTGGTTTATTGGTGATGCACACACAGCATGGCTACAGAATAACTTTTTCAGGGAATAAATCATTTTTCTTCGCTTTACACCTTGTTTATGGATTAGGTTAAATTTCTCCCTTAAGACTTCTAAATTCCTCCTTAATCTGTATGGGGGAAGCAGTGGGGTCAATTCATTATGCAGCCAATAGACTAGGCTACACCTTCCTAACTCAAACACCTTCTCCCCTCTTGCTCTTCTCTTTAAGTTTACGGAGTAATTCAGGATAAAAATAACAGTACGCTACCTGCACTTGTTCACTATATTCTTACAGGAAAATATAAAAACTGTGTTTTTTTCTTTCAATTTCCTTTTCTTGTATTCTTGCCATGTTTATTCAGCTGTAAGATAGCACATTATATGATTATAACTACATAAACAACTTAAACAAGATAACAAATCCTAGTTACAAGATAAATGACATATGAAATCCATGGTCTAACATGTAGTTACAATGATAAAGTTTCAGTCAGTATGATAAAATAAGATACCAAACCAATTTTTTTTTTCTAAATTAATCATTTTGCAAATCCAACAGTTTTATATACTTTGTCGCTGAAGAAATGGATAAAATGTTTTTTTTGTGCATTTTCGATTTTTCCTTGCACAAATAAACCATTGTCTGCTTTAAGAAAAACTTTGTACTTGCTTTATTAAAATTACTCTCTTACTACCAAATAAGACGTAGCGCAATAAATACATTTGTTTTAATTTACCCGAAAGGATGAATAAATATAAAAAACAATGGTTCTTATGTAGAATACCTTGTTTAAATTGAAAGAAAGATGTAGCAAACATGGTATTTCTATGATAGAGATGATACACATGTAGCTGATCACTGTGAATCTTTGAAGACCCACCAGTCATTCATTATTTGTGCACTCCCAGCTATTAGATACATGGTTACAATCTTGCTATAAGTAATTAATACTTTTCATAAATGCATTATTTAGTAAGTAGTTACACACTCAAAATATATGTTTGTAATACATGTTTAGAGATTGATTTTCAATAAAAGTGTCACTTTAAAAGTTCTTTTTTAACTTTGCAAATTCATGGTCAGATAACCATTTAATAAATTCTGTTACTTTCCATTTTATGTACAATTAATTAGCACACTTAGCAAATACAGACCAAATGTTGTGACTTTTGACCTTCGTAAATATCACCATTAATGTCAATGTTATTGTCACCATGACAATGTAGATACTAATTAATTATGAGTTTTGTGATACACAATAATTAATACACAAGCTGAAGAAGTATACCAGTAATCACTACATGTTCATTTGAATTATAAACATGCATATGAAACTAAACCCAGACTTAATATAATTTTCAGGTCATGGCCTGACCTTTCAGGGGGGAAATCCATGTGATTGAAGAAAAGAAAACATATTTTGAATAATAGCTACATTTACTTTGACGAAACTAGCACTTTTGTTTGACTAAAATAAGGATTGACTGGTATATGTATATGTAAACATTTGGTCAGTGAATGTTAAATTCAGGATTATTTGTGCTCTACCTGAATGTTTTCAAACACTGATGAACTGCAATGTTTACATTAGCATACAATGCAATTTATATGATATGCCTTCTTCTCATATAGTGTGAATATTACAACCAACATTTGGTATACAACCAAGGGAGGTTATACAGTGGAGGATTATGTAATCAGCACAAAATTATTGAGACTGTTTTCGATAGTGATATTGTTAAGTACTATGTATTACCATTATATATTTATAAGCTATTGATTTAATATTGAAACAGTATTAAAACACAAACACTACAATTGGTCAAGAACATACCTGAATGTGGTACAGATGTGCAGGATTCCGGCACGAGCACAAGGTTATCCAGTCGGTTGTCGACGGTGATGTTGTTCCGATGTATTACTTTCCAACCCACAGCCACACCACCATTGTGTCTTTCCCTGCAGGAAATTAATTACCGTAATTCACCTATGCACAAATATAGATTGCCAGGTCATTACATGATAACTGACACGTTTTGTTCTGCATCCACAGTCCTACATTCACAGTTTTTTTTGAGGACCAATTATTTTTAACACATGCATCAGTGGGATGCATTTTTAAAAGTAGTGCATACACTTAAACATGCATTGGATTATTGCGTATTTTCCTCAATGCCAATAAAACATGCGAATATAAGGAAAGCATTTGAAATTATCTGAAAATGAATCACTATATAAATTCTATGCTGAATTTATTAATCATTTAAATCAATTGTACCTCAGTGAAATGTACAGAAACAAACATTGTTTGAAGATGCTGCAATCAACTACGGGTACTCTCAGTTAAACTTTTAAGAATTATTCAAATTTGTCTACAATTAAGTCAAACAAGGGCATTAATTTCTATTTCATTCAATGAACAGTAATATTACCATACTAGCAAACAACACATTTCATTAACATTAGTAAACACAAACACATATCATAATCACACTCCAATTCTAGTCTCTGAAACTGTGCCGACAATCTTTTTCACAGAGATAATTCTTGTTAAACAAAAGTACAGCGCACATAACGCTGAACACTGAAACATGTCCCTACCAGATGAGATAATGCAGGTACTGTCCATGGTTAAGGCCGGATTTTACACTGTACGTGTATGCAAACACTCGGGCTCCCGTCCCATCCTGGTCAATCTCGGTACGAGCCTGAAACATGGAGCATTACATGTGAAACATGTTGTTGGGGTATAGGGGGTCAGGGCGAAAAGAAAAACCACAATACAATGTTTGGTACAGGTTGGCTAAAAGCAGGTTATTATAAGTACCAGTTCTGGAGCTTAGATATATTGTGCGACATCATCTATCCCCTCCAAACGGCTATAATCATTAGCCTTTGTAATTTATATGCTTTAAACATTAACATGTCACTTTCATTCAATTATCTCATTGAAATATTTGGAGAATGCAGGATTTTTTGGGTGAAATTCTAAATGAAGTTCCTATGTCTTTGCTCAGGTCGTTATTATAAATTATCTATGAACTCAATGGTAACAGCAAGGTTTCCATAAAGAATTTGAAACTGGAAGTATGAACTTCACAGAAATGTGGAAGTTTAAGTCTCTCCAATACAGTATTTTTTATCAACCATTTTTCAACTAGTATGTTAAAAATAAAATAATTTGCAATTATAACAATTACTTAGCAAATTCACAGATTTATATTATAATACTTAATTTTATTTCAAGACTGATTGAAATAGTGACACCAGGCTTGAATTTCCAAGCTTTCAACTACCGAAGTTTTCTTCCAAATGATTTTTTTGTATCATCTGTAACGATTTGGGCAAAGATTTTACTGGTGTAATGACGGTAATAATCGTACACTTACCTCAAATGCATGGCTATCAACAAGGCTTATGTCCCTTTCATCCAGAAGAGCATATTTCGTCTGAAAAATTAAATCGCATGAAAATTAAAATAAAAAGCTATGGTTATACATTTTTTCTACACTTTTATCTCCCTATAACAGGGCTGCATCTTTCAAAATTGGATTACCTGTGAATACCACCATAGCGTCATCCCTAAAGGCCCGTCTCCAGGTTTAAAGCTGCACTCCCACAGATACCGGGTATACCATTTTTACATCTTTTTTATATTTTTGTCTTGGAAAGAGCAAATGATATAGGATTGACTACAAAAATCAGATCGTAGATTTTCATATTTCCGTTTGAAAACTAATGTTTTATGGCTTAAACAGTTACTAACGGTTTAAGAAAAATGCACAAAACATTAATTTTTTAACTTAAATATAAAAATCTGTGATTTAATTTTTTGTCAGCAGTCTTATATATCTGGTTTCCATGGATTTTCGCAAAAATTTGCTTGTTCCAAGACAGAAAATAAAAAAGTTGCCAAGACGTTGATCTACCTGTATGAGCTCTGGTCACCTGACAGAGTGATGCTGACCCTTCAGCATTGGCATCAGAAATTACCTTAACCTTTTAGCTCTTACAACAAACTTTTTAATTGACAATTCTTGCAAGATTCTTTTTATCACATGACACATTGGACGCCAAAAATGGAGATTTGGTAAAAAGTATGATGCTTTAATTTGTAGTTGATTTAATTTGTGATGATATATATTATGTCATAGAACTTAAAAGTCATAAAGAGGTGTCATGCACCACGGTGACTGCATAAGCATTTCTTTAAATCAATTATGTAAATAATAGATAATTATTTAATAATTACACATTAATTTCCCAAAAAAACAATAGAAATCAAGATTTTATTTCTGGAAAGCTGACTAAAATGTCAGTCATTATTCATAGTCATAGCAATTTCCAAATTGACAAAAATTGCCATCAGACTAGTACTGTCCTCATTAAAAATGTCAAATACTTGTCGTTTTGCTTGTTCAACAAATATCTGTACCTTATATGACTTGTCCTTGTTGTAACTGGTGAAAAAACATTCTTTAACCAGACTAACATCACCATGACAGCTGAACAGATTGCATTTATTGTTTAAACCCAAATGAAATGATGGAAATCTCTTTGAATACAGGTTGTACTGCAAACATGATGTGTTATATTTGATATGCTTCATTTTTGTTGCAATTTTGAAATACACTCTTTTAAATATAAATTGAAATATTTTTTTTGGTTTATATCTTTATGATAACACATTCTTAACTAAATGTATAAGCAAGCTAAAGCTCATATTTTGATTGCATTGTTAAGTTTATTCACCAAGAGAAAATATTGACAAAGCTCCAGTTTGATAACCTTACAGGACGCTAATTGTTTATTTTGAGAACATATTATGCGGCATATATTGACTTTAGAAGAGTAATGGAGCAGTGAAAGCTCTTTGTGCAAAGTCTCGATGTTTAATCGACTTTCTAAACAGATATTGATCACATTTGAGGTTAGACTTCCACTCCGGCTTTTGTTTTATCTTTGAACATTTGTCCAGGCACAGAGATACATGCTCAATTCTTGTATTAACATGAACAGTTAGTTTGGACTTTGTTTTAAGTGAATATCATTGTTAAGCATTTTACACCTAGCACCACTTAACATATGTGGAAATTCTATTCTGTAATATCTGATTCAGGTGGTCCTGTAATATCTGATTCAGGTAAAACTAATGTAATGGGTAGAAGTAGAATATCTGATTCAGATATTGTAGCTGCTAGTAAGCAAATGGAATTATATTGAGTATTACACTTAATAAAAATAAAAAAAAAGCAAGGAAGGCCAGAATAAAAAATAATTTCTTTAACAATACCTGGACAGCATTTTGAGGGATGGGTTTTTTTACTTCCTTACCCCTTAAATTGGTAATGATAACAAAATAATCATGCCACCCCAGAGGATAAAAAACTGTCAGTTGTGAGACGGCTGGGTAAAGCCAAACAACCTTTTTATAATTATGGCCTAGTTTTGTAGCTCTAAGTGCAATACATACAGGTGACCATCCAGCTGGGTCTTCTCTGTTTGATACTTCACGTTCTGAGAATCTGTATTCTGTATATACACATATCATGTTAATAAACAATTTATACTAACTCAATAATCTTAGATTCTGATGCCTTCAATGTAGTTTTTTCTCTTCCAAAAATATTATGACCATCAAATCTGTTGAACCACTTCAAAGGCTTGGCTTGTTAAGCTATTAACCTAAACCAAACTGTAGCAGTAAAGACTAGGAACGGGACAAAATAATAAAAACCATTAGCTGTGGGTTCAAACTTTCTTTAATCAATATGTCAAAGCTAAATAAAAGTGATTTTATAGGCACTGTCTTTTACTGTTATTTAGGTTTTAAGTGAAATCCATATATTATACTTTATAACCAAGCATTATTATTAGCTAAAGACTTGTTGCTCTTAATACAATAAGAAATTTTTATTTGTATTAAGAGCAACATTAAATAAATACATATTGAATGTATACTGTATCTTGTAAATGACTAGTCTAAATTGTATACAAACAGTTCATTGTGGCAGCTGTTGACTGACTTGTGTATTTAGTATTACACATGTATAATATGGACATGAAAATGGAACAGCTGATCAGAATGTGAGGTCTATTGAATCTGAGTCATTTATTACAAAAACAAGCTTCAGCTTCATCCCAACCTGTCACCACATTATTGACCCAGTGCCCCTGACTGTGAAAAACTGATCAACAAAACCAGACACAAAGTGCTGGAAAATTCTGTCAATGAGAACAAACTGTTACATTTGCACGGCTGGTCATACAGCCTGCCAGCTGTCACTCCACTGCGATTTCACAAACACCACACCATACAACCCCACCAGATCAATACTGTATAGTAAACACCCAATACTCCAATATAGGAATTACAACACTCAGAGTAATACTGTCATTAAATGCTATGGACTTCATTGGCTGGTATCAGATTTATCAGTCTTCATATCTCTCCATAGTTATCTTTACAGTTTAGTCCTTTGTTTGCTCAATGACTGTGAAACACACTTTATAGCCGGTTGATAGCTGCCTTGTTTCTTATCTGATTGATTATTTATTCAATTTTACAGGTTTTATGTTGCAGTGTCTACATAACTTGTGAATACTGATTCAATTAACACTGTTGGTGCTTGCACAGCAAAAATACTCACTGGAAAGTTATACATAGTTGACTTTTAAAGCTGCACTTTCAGAGACTGACCAATTTTAAAACTTTTTCATTTTTTGTCTCAAAATCAGCTGATTTCAATTCAGTCATATAGGATAACACACAATAGAACAGATCTCAATCCCTTAGAAAACTGCTGAAATTTTCCTTGCATACGTAATGCTTTTAGCCATAAAACATCAATTTTCAAGCATAAACATTAAAAACTGTGATCTCATCTTTTATCAGCAGTCCTTTATCGCTGGTTTTCTGATATCAGACCACGCAAAATTTGGCTCATTCCAAGACGAAAAAAATTAAAAATATTCAAAACAGTCAAGCTGTGAGTGTGCAGCTTTAAATCAATACTTAACACTGATTTAACAATTTTGGATATGAATTTGTTATTTTGATGACCTTACTTCCTGAAACTCTTGAATTAAATATTACATCCTGTTTATTATTCATTTCCATGTCCCACTTGTATTTTGATGTTTGACAGTGTATCACACTGTAATCGGTATTGTTATCATTATAACAACATTAAAAAACAGCACTTGTAATAAAATATTTCCACTTTTCTATTAAATTGATTATTATAAACTTTTTTATATTTAGCTGAAGGACAAAAATCAAATTTTATGGTTTAGTAATGCACCAGTCAATTGTAACCACGACCTACCCAGGTCCAGGGAATAGCAAGTACTTTGACTTTCGGCCCTGCCAAGCCCGGGTAAAATCCCTGCCCTGCGGTGACGAACTGATGGTAAAATCCCCGCCAAATGCCCCCACATCCCAGGAACCCTAGTGAGGCCCATTTTCTGGTATATTTGGCGTGAAGACAAAACCACCGCATTCACCCGGCACTGCGGGGCCACATGAAAGGTATAAACACGGCCCATTTCCCCGGCTATCCCCGGACCTTTGGGGGCCGTGGTTACAATTGACTGGTGCATAACTAAGAAACTATCATCAGACATAAAATACCGTCCCCTACCCTGTATTTGACCGATTGTTCAGAACTTTGTAACTTTAAGCTAACTTTCAAATCATTACTGCTCTGGAAGTTTAATGGAAACACTTGTGATCAGATGTTTTTCTAGAAAGATTTGAGACAGCTGTTTCAATTAAAACATGTGAGCACATCTTCAAATAGTTCATGTTTAAACAATGATGTCAATAATCACATTGTTTATTTCAACAAAGTTATACAATATCATAAATATTTTTAACATTTTAAAATGTGCGCTCCATTTTTTCACCTGTTTTGTACATACATGACACACGAACGAAACTGTACATCATTCCAAACAAAGAGGGGTTGGTGGCCCCTTGGGGGTTACCCAATACATAGCACAGTTGTCCCAGTGTAGAACAACAGGTAGTACTTACCTGGTACCAATGTACTGATATGTTTTAAAATCATTTTTAAATTAACATAATTAATTTGAATGACATCCTAAATTGATTCTGAAACTGTAATGACCGATAACATTCTGTGCAACAAAAGTCCAAGTAATTGAAAAATGAAAGGATTTACGGAAGGATTTTACAAAATTTGATATGACTTGGAACCAATATAAATGTGCTCCCAGGTATGGCTACTCTTCCAAATAGTTCAGTACAATCACAAAATTATGTCTAACTTTGAAAATGTACCTGCAGCAGCAACAGCAATACCTTACTACAGATTAATTAAAATAAATGCAATGCATATTGTGTACCCAAAGTTTCTATTTCCTCATTCTAAGGATTCTTCTTAACACAAAAAAAAAAAATAAATAAATATTGCACAGTACACTTTTAATAAAAAATAAAAAAATATAGTTTTCAAAAACAACACAACACCTTCTGGACATTCATGAATGCATATTTTTAACATTTTAATTTTATCATATCGAAAATATTTTGTTTAGCAGTTTGCAAAACAATAAAAAAAAATCACAATGTTTGAATATATAATGAACTGAACGCATGTACATTGACTTAATCAGTAATGGCTTCCAATACACAAATCAATAGATGAAAGTGACAGTCGCGATTTCAGATGAATTTTGGTACCTTTCCAGCGGCCCTGCCAAGTCTGATAATTCCTAGCTTAAATCCGGCCATGGGTTGTCAACTCTGCCAGCATAGCACTGAAATTTGGCCCCCAAACCCTTCCAAAATAGCGACAACACAACAAACACAATGAACCTCCCTGCTTTGTTATCTTCAACACGTGCTAATGCAGCCGGAACGGAGCCAATCGAAATCGCCTCCGTGAAAGGTCAAAGGACATATTTACATTTTACGGTTCAATTAATTCAAATAGACGAATTATTTCGTCGTCCCCGTCCTCTCCCGTTGTCCTCATGATAATGATAATGATGATGATGATGATGATGATGATGATGATGATGATGATCATCATCATCATCACCATCATCATCATCATCATCATCATCATCATCATTCACCGCCGCCGCCACCACCACCAAACCATGATAAAGATCATGATCGTGATCATGATCATCATCATCATGATGATGATGATCATCATCATCATCATCATCATCATCATCATCATCATCATCTTTCTGTTAGGAAAGGTTTTGACAGGCCCGGTAAAACAGCATTCCCCTGATAAATAGACTTTTCAAGCCAGATTAAAAAAGAAAATGTTGTTCGTGGAACATCTCGGACCCTGGGATACTGCTGCCCCCGAATTGGGATTTATACAACAAAATGTGCAGGCAGTTTGTCTAATTTCCCTCGCTGTGCCCGGAGCGGCGCACCCATAAATCTTTGATAACTAAAGCTATTTTTCATACTCATTTATCATAATTTTATATGCAACATTACATCGATAACTTAAAGTAAAAGGAGTATATTAAAACACCGGAAATTATCATTTATGTGTCGGTTTTCTAGCTGTTCCGTTAGCGCCATATATAACGCCTACATAGTCTTTGTACACATTCATCTTTGACCAAGAATAATAATTCATGTCTGTGGATGCTTCCCGTGCACGGGCCTTTGTCGTTTTCCACGTGCTCGAAGCAGTCGGTTGTGATAAGCGCATGACGTCACATCTCTCATCTCGCACTGTTTCAGACTTCCGGGCTGAGCCTGCCGATGGCTGTGGGGCCCTGCCGGCTGTACGGCGTGGTGACCGTGGATCTTGCATCTCTGAGGAGTCGGCCACTTCCGTGATTATGGCGGAATTACAACGGGATTTGAGCGCTTTGGGTTCCCGCCAACTTCCGAACCGCATTCCGGAATGCTTGGCCGACACACACTTCTAAAAAGTACACGAAATTGAAATGTTAGAAAAATATAAGCCTAAAATCGAGGAAGCGCAGGCATGGTTCTCACCTCCTCACATGTTGCCGTTCATAAGACTTTGACATAAAATGTAAATTTTGCCTTTAGATGTATTACACAGGGCGGGACTCCTACTTTTTTAACTTACTTTTCAACAACAACGATAATCGTTTATCAAACCATCATGGTAATATTCACCGATAAAGCACGGAAAAAGAAAATATACATTCATTCTAGAAAAGGCATGCTTTGGAAGTGAAGGCATTATATACACAGCGTATGAAAATGACGTCACATAACACCCAGCTGAACAGGATGACGCCATATAATGCTACCGCGTGCATTTGTTGTCCTGACCAGTTCAAAATGTACTATGATTATACAATCATTTTCTTAATAGCTAGGAAATATGCTGTCATAAATAATGATGGAATTATAATTTTCAAAAAAACAACAAAATAATAACTAAAAGTTTTTTTCATAAGCCTGGGGGCTATGTTTACCTTTTTGGTAATTGACAGGGGGATGGCGCGGCAAAGCATGCACCCTTCCATGTTCGGCTATTATCAGTCGAAGAAGTAATTCGTAAAAAAATAAATAATAGTATTAATTCATTGTAGTGTTTTAACGTGTATTTTGTATATTTAAGTTTAAAATGATGGCCATTGAAGTGAATTATTGCATAAATAATTAAGATCCCAAGAGGGAAGACATTAAGTTTAACTGCTAAATTGAAAGTACTAAATTGAAAGTACTAAATTGAAAGTACTATGCGATCTACTTGGTGCGTAGTTAATATGTAGAGTTCTGACATTGTAAACCGTCCATATACAGTTTCGAATGACACTGTCCCTGAGTGAGTGTGTTTATATTTTATAACCATCGTGTCTTGCTTCCAGGCCAAAGATCACCAAAGGTCAATTATTATGAATTTTAATTATTTGATTTTTTAAATACATAAGCTGTAAATATCCGTTATAATCAAAATGATCGACTGATCTTTAAAATCCTTACTATAATTCCTAAGCTACCTAAACCGATTTATAAATGTACATGCAGAACAATTACTTGCAATTCAAAAATTAAAATGGCTTAATATAGATATTAAAATTGTATACTTTTTGCATCAAGACGTTTACTTTATCTGTTTGACTTGTTTTTAAAGTTCGATTTTTTTCGCTAATGTACACTTGGAGTATGATGTTTATTATTGGTCTTCGATATACATAACCCGTTTTGGAAAAGTGTTGTAAAATATTGATGTAATTAATCATGTTTGCACGAGTTTAAACACATATTGAAAACTAAATTGATGCGATTGATCGATTCCCCCTTACCGGTCGTTGCGGCCCTTTATAAGAGGCAGAACTCTTCCTGGCAGAGTTGAATACAGAGCTAGTCCCTTTGGATATACTTGACACGCAGGAGGGCCCGTTCGACCAGCTGACGTTAACGTCCGACACCGACATAACTGCGTTCAAACGTTGCTACTCTAGATAGCCTTGCCAACAGAATCAAAATTGTTTTAGAAAATCAAAATCTTCCGCCAACAATATTTGTTTACATAACCGTATAAGTACGGATTTAAAATTGTTTCAACCAAGTCCTCATGCAAATGTCCTTTCACTTGCCTCGCATTCGGGCTTATCAGCACTTAGCTAGAGTCACTGAATATTCCGATGTGAACTGTCAGTTTCACTGGCGTCATTTCCATGTTAGAATAAAAAATCTTAAGTATTATTATGATGCATAATATATCATGCTTTACTTTTTCATCGTAGTATATGTAAGGATACCGACATATGCGAATCAACTTGGCAGATTCACTTTGTATGACACAAACACTAATCTAATTTAATTTCTAATGTTCCATATTCAAGCACAAGTCAGTAAATTGTGTTAAAGAGAGAGATCAAAATCCTCGTACAATCCGCAAATATAAGAATTATACATTCAAATCCTGTAAATCGATGGTTGCAAGGTCAAATCCATTTATACAGAAAGTACAATGCCTCCAAATGTGATTAGTTTCAGATTATTTGGTCGGTTTGGTATAAGGGTCAGTATGTTATTAACCAAGGACTTCTTCCAAAATTCCATCTTCATTGGTATAATTTGCTGAACTTTGAAATGCAATTAACGCATGTCAAAGATGGTGATAAAAAGGCCAAGGAAAAAAACGTGTGAAAGCTCTCACAGCCTACCTAATATATAAACGGAGCTAAAAGACACATTAACAAGAACTCTACAATAGTGAGCAATTTGAATCAGTATTTATCCAAATCAGGTGATAAGACCCCAACCGGATCACTGCAAGACCGTTTCAATAAAGATCTTACTCGACTTTAGTCGCATTCGGAGCTCTTCGGCCTTTTTTATCGAAGCAACCTCGGAATTTCTCAATTTTTGAATTATATCATTAATGAAATGCAGAGTTTTAGATTTGTATTTATTGATGTAAGTTTAAATTTATTGCCAGTGAAATATATTATTGCAAACCTAATTAAGATTCCCAAGAGTTAAGTCGTTAAGTTAAACTGCTACATAAAATTACTACGCGATCTACTTGCAGCGGACTTAAACGTACCGCTTTTTGAGTATGTAAACCGTCCAAATACATACGAGGTTGTTTTCGATAAAAATGGCCGAGGAGCTCCGAATTCTTAAGTAGTAAATTGAAATGATCTCAGTGTCATTTGCTCGTTACTTAGCTACATATTTGAGTGAAATGAACATGAGCAAGTATTAAAAATGATCACAAAGTTGACGACATAAGAGAAATCAGAATGTTGCCATTTGAGAGGTCTATAAGGATTTAAGATTATTGAAGTTACGATTTAAATCCTTTACTGAAACGGCACCGCATGCAAGTGCGCAATATCGGGCGCATCTTTGGACGTCCGCCCTTTCCCCACAAGGGAAAACTATATATACTCTCATAACGCTGTATGGGTGCTTAGGGCAAATTAAGCTGGCGGAATCACGATGTGTTTTTTATTCAACTCATTAAAGTGATTCTCTCATGTTTTTGGACCAAAAATAAATTTTGCGGTAATGCATCTGAAAACACTTGTTTTATCATTATTTTACTCGATGATATCGAAATTGACAAAAAAAACAACAGTTATAGCATAGAAAAGGAATATGGTTGTAGTGGAGTTAGAACCCTCACCGGTTAAGTCAAGAAAAAATAGAAAACACCCAGCTAGTCCACACGGCCACCGGTACATCAAAAGTGGTGGTGGATATGTTGACCTGTTAAAGATACATTGGTGACAACACGTGACAATGTCAATCAACCAATCACGCAACACCACAGCCGTAATTAATTTTCAATCGCGTTAAAAACGCAATTGAAAATTGTGGTCATCAAAGACGATATTTGAGCAAATATCAACATTTGCTGAAGGGTTCCAGCTTTTGGTGTGTTTTTGTTTTGTTTTAACACGTCTAATGATTTGCCACACTTTATTAATTAAAAAAATGCATTTTACAAACCATGAGCGAGTCACTTTAAACGTCAAGTGAAGGATATATAATGACTATACATTGTACATTTGTCGCTTGTCGACTATAGCATAATAAAGTAACAACATAAAACGTTTCTGTCGCAACTGAAAAAAGGAGCAACTTTAAGCGGTAATTTAATTCTGAAAAGTGTCACATGTTAAGCGAACATACTTCAGTGTAATACATTATCATGATTATGATATGTTTACAAAACAAAGACAATGATTAACAGCAATTGTTTATAGAATATTTGTACACCATTGTTTGCCAGACACAATTGCTTATTTCCCCATATTATAGGAGTGAAGAAATTAAGAATACAATTAACCTACATTTTCAGCCAAAGGAATTGCAGATAGGCAATCATTAAGAATTCGCCAACTGCCACTCACCCCGCGTCAGATTTTGCGCGACAATGTGTCAGCCAATGAGGAGGTTGTATTCTAAGTCAGTTAGATTACCTGAAGTAGTGTCTTTATGATTAGGGAAGGGCTCCTTCGCTATGCTCACTCATCCCATTTTTAATTATTAAGATTCTACTTAATGCCATCTAACTATTACATAATATATAAATTTGTTCCATAGTTCGATCATTATATACTAATTACTGTTCTAAACAAATCATCTTTCCGTCGGTGTCATTGACGCCATGTGAGCGTTAAACTTGCGTGCCTGACGCCGACGTGGTGTTCTTTTCGCAGATAACGCCGAGAAGAATATGGCCATCACAGTTACCAGGGTTTACCCCTTCAAGTAGGAACGTTGATTTCTTCAATAAGACACACTTGTCGGTGCTTATGGGCTCAGTTTCATTCTTCCAGATTCTTGGGTCGTGCACGACCATGAGTGTCCCATCGTGGAACTTCCAGATGTTGTCCTTATTGTGTCCGTCCACCCACCAGGAGATGTCCTGGCCTGGAGTGGAAACAATTTAGAATAAAATAAACTGTGACTGCGCATGTCTGATTTTATCATGCGTGAGACAGGATCGTGTTTTGGGTTTATTGTTGTGATTTAAAGATGCAGTCTTACTCCCAAATAAGATTAGCTACTATTAATACAATTGTTTTAATATATAAAAAAGGATGAATAAATGCCGAAAACAATGGTGCTTATGAAGGATACCGAGTTCAATTTGAAAGAAAGATGCAGAAAACCCGATATTTCTACCTAATGAGACGATAGTAGATCACAGTAACTCTTTTAGCACCCACCAATCATTTTTGCGTTTTCAGAAATTAAATACACGCCGGTTACAAACTTAATTGTTATCAGTAATTAATATTTTACATAAATGCATTACTTAATTAGTAGCAGTTAAAGGCTTATCACTCAAAATTTATGTTTGTAATACATGTGTATGTACTGATTTTGAATAAGAATGTCACTTTAATCTTCGGAACCTTTTCACGTGGTTTTACACGGTCATGAATCGGTCATTTAAATATTATATATATTTTAGAATGTAATTTTGTTGCCCAGTAAATCGTCAAGTATATATACATGCGTAAGTAAATGTGTACATGCACTATACTATAAAAACATGTTTTTTGTATTCCCGAAAAAGGTCTGTGCCTAGTTTATAGGTGAAACTAATTCATTTATGCTCGACTGTGACGAAAGCTGACAGCTAATATATATGATCACGATCGAGTACGTTTCCTGGGTTGAAACCAGTACCGGTGCCCCTGGTGAGGATCTAACCAACAACCTCGTGGGTTAGATGCAGACACGTGTACCATGACACCATTGTCGCTTGTACCGTTGATACTAGTTTATTTGTTTTCGAAATAAATCAATTTATGATCACTCAGTTATACAAAAATGTGAAATTTGCGATATTACACTCGTTTAATAAAGTAATATTTTTAACATTTTGCTACTCAATAAACTAAGTATACGAGATCGGTAAGTATGCAAGTGCTTTAAGCATGCAGCATCCGATGTGTACGTATCCCGACAAGCGGATCCAGTGGGAGCGCACCCGCCCCCAAGCCCCTCCTAAAATCTTCCAAGTTTTCTTTTTTCATTTTAATAGAGGAGGAAAGCCCAAAATGCACCATTTCGGACTAGAAATTGTAAACAATTTATTAGGGGAGTACCCCCAAACGCCTCTGTCATCATTTGAAACCAAATAACTTTCGGTTCTAATGAGGGGTCGCAAGTCAAAAGGTTACACCCCTTAAGTTCTAAAACCATGTACACGACGAGTATACGAGTATATATATATATATCACTGTACCGTTGCCTCCCGTCGTTAAGTTCTTGATGGCGCCCAGTTTCGCCGCAGTGTCTATCTTGATCATGTGACCCCCATGTATGTTCTCACATACTGCTTTGCGGTCTTCGAGGGAATGCGCCTCGTTAACAAAGATCAGTTCGGTACCAGGATACCCAGGAAGCGTCTGTTTTATATTGGATGTGGATTCGGACACATTTTGCGGGGAAACTAGAACAAAAGAAAGAAAGAAAAGAATATTTTTTGTTTAGTACGTTAAACTTAATACAGTATCACACAGACAAAAACAGGCTAAAAATCGAAACAGAATTACATCGATTAATCTACAGAGTTTAATGATAGATAATCGCACTAAAATTAGTTACCGGATTCTAAATTTGATTGCGTTGAGTTTACTACCGCTGAATTGTTCAACTTCGGTACACATGATGCCACGTGAGACCATGATCCATTCCCGCCACATGTCATTGACGCCATATTATTCTCCGCAACGTAGCCCACGTCACATAGCACTCGCAGTTTTGCGCCGACGTCGTAACGGTTCCCGAGAATCTTTCCATGAGCGACGTTCCTCACGGGCTCACACTCTGAGATATAATACATTTTAAAGTCATCCGACGTTCAATACTAAGATTTTCCTTCTATCAAAGTTAACTGTTGGTGTTTGTTCACCTCATATAATTCTGGTATCATTTATAAGATATGCTCTACTGAGTATACTTATTGCTAATACATGTATATAAATAAAAGCTGCACTCTCACTCTCTGTGAGATTGAACGTTTTGACAACTATTTTATTGTTTGTCTTGGAACGAGCAAATTCATGCGAAAATGCTTGGAAACCAGTCATATAGGCTTTCTGACAAAAATTAGATCGCAGATTTTTATATTTTAGTTCAAAAATTGATGTTTAATGCATTTTTCTTAAACCGTTAGTAACGCGTTTAGCCATAAATCATTAATTTTCGAACAGAAATTTGAAAATCTGGGATCTAATCTTTTGTCAACAGTCTTTTATCACTGGTTTGCAGATATATACGCAAAAAAATGCCTCATTCAAAGACAAAAAAAGTTGTCAAAACTGTAAATCTGTGAGAGTGCAGCTTTAAATGACCGAAAAAATAATATCAATAAGATCAAGTTTTTCGGGGTTTTTTATATTTAAGTTGGATTATTTTGCAAAATTCCCTTTCAAATGACACCAAAATAATATGGGTCACCAAACATCCCAAAGTCACATAACTCACGGTACCGATAATTCACCATATATATTAAGGTGTACTGTATCACAGCATTCGGAACTCCTCGGCCATTTTTATCAAAAAACAACCTCGGATGTTTATGGACGGTTTACAATGTCGGTAATCGGTACACTTTAATAACGATGCAAGTAGATTGTCTGGTTCCCAGCGTACTCTGCACAACAAGAGTAATATGAAATGGTAAGGGCAGGTAACCCAGGCTATGCAAGTAGATCGCGTAGTAATTTCAATTTAGCAGTTAAACTTACTGACTTAACTCTTGGGAATCTTAATTATGATTGCAATAATACACTTCACTGGGCAATCAATTTAAACTTAGGACTGAAAATACAAGCTAAAACACTACATTTAACCAATCAATAATATAATAAAAATATTTACGAACTACTTCTACCGGCATAGTACATCAGAGGTCTTTTTCAATAAAAAAATGCCGAGGAGTTCCGAATGGTATCACAGATGCAATAGCGGATCCAATCGTCCAAATTTACTTGTTATTTCAACATAGGAGAAAAAAGGAAATAAATAGGCCCACAATGGACAATTTCAAAAAACTAAATTGTTAAAATTTGCACGTGGGAGCAAACCCACTTTAAACCAGAACAATTTCAGATTTGGGAGAGGGGCGCAAGCCAAAAGGTTTCGCCCCTACGTTACGCCCCATCTAACGCCAAATCGTGTATTCGTCCCTGAATTGTGCACAATAATTTAGTACAAACATTTCAAGACTTAAATAATATTTTAGTTTCACCCAATATAATATAAATAACTTATACACTTACATAACGAGGCGCTGATATCAGCACGAATTCATAACTGACCTTTAACCGTGCATGTTTTAGACTTCCGGTCACAGACGCGCCAGCGGGGGCATCCACACGGGGCTTCGCCCTGGTGATATACACGTGTTATCATCAATTGTAAGCATCTTACAATAGTGAAGTAATTAAACGCGTATGCCCTGTAGTATACAGAATGTCAGTATGTTCTTCGATTCATAAGATACATGTTCCATTGCATTGTCGTTCTCGCCATGTATAGAATATAAGTATCTTCCATGGCAAAGAGTGTAAGATAGGTTCATCGCGACCCGAGCGTAGGGTATTTTGTGGAAACGAGTTTTCCACAAATCACACTGGGCGAGGGTTGGGGTGAACCTATCTTATACGAGCGGCTTAGGTAGATGCTTTTTCTCCCACCTCAGTCGAACAAACTTAAGTAAAAATTTATTTTTGTGCTTGAACTCATTTGTGCGTAGTGAAAATAATTGCGTATGGATATGTGATAATAGATTCGTGGTCGTCATGGATATACGCGCAGTGATTCAGATTATGTTAATGAGTCAAATCGTTCTTTAAATAGTTCTGAGGAGATGTTTATTTATTTAAAGGTGCGTGAAAACTTTTTTATAGTGACATTTGAAGCGAGAAATAATTAATTAGCATTCTTAATATTGCCACAAGACAAGGTTGCTATGATGCTGCAGACGATAGTCTTCAACAAGGGAGGTAATTACAATGTGATGACCATAGAAAGGAGTTCCATACGGGTACTTGTCAATCGTAACAACTCGGCCAACTCCGGCAAGCTTCGAGATAGACAATTTTTGTTGGATACTGACCGAGGTGTTCCGATTGGGGTACTTGTTTTATCTTTGCCCGTGGGCAAGATACGAATTTCTATCATGGTTAATGTTTGGATCTACATATCTGAGGAGGGAGAATAGCTATATATTCCTCTCATCTTGCCATTGGCGACCGTGATTGTTGTGTATTTTTTATGTTGAGAGTCTTTTAATGCTTGGGGACCCCATATACTTTGGTATCATTTGAAAGGCAATTGCTCGCTGAGGTATGTTAGTCGGTTGATCTTCGAGTTGCTGCGTTAAGTTTATATCGCACGAGCGCGAAGGTCCAGTACGCCACAGGGCCAGGCTGAGTTGTTTTGACACAACTATTTGACCCAGCCCCTCCACCCTATTTTTTTTAAATCCCAGGCTCATAAATAATGATGGGGGAACTGTTACTAATTGTAAATTATCATTAGTAACAGTTCCCCAATCATTATTAATAAGCCTTGGATTAAATAAAATATAGGCTGGGGTGTGTCAAAACAATGTACCCCGCCCATTTGAATGTGGAAAGTATGTTCAATGTCCATATTTTACATATTAAATCGTGCAATATTTTAGACGAACATTTTACAGGAATAAAATAGTTAAGTTATTGCAGTTTATATTTTAGTTCTTCAATTCAACTGAAATCGGACGTTAGCTGGCGAATTTTGCAATTTTTAAACACCCAAAAACTTGTTTGTAATATTATTTTCGGTATACTTATAACAAATTCTTACTCTACACATAACCTCTTTCAAATAAAACCAATATAAAATGGAGTCACCAGGAATCCAAAATGATATTCGTTCATCGTAAACCTGGAAACAAATATAACTCATTTTAATACTTACCTCCTGTACCAAAAGGCAACGCGAGTTGGTGGTAGCCTTTCCGGACCCGTCTTCACCCGCGGGCTTATCATACAGTTCACACACATGCGGGGTGCGCAAATAGCCGAGGGCGGCACATGCCGAACGCGCCTCGCACTCAGCCACACATTGTTCCAATGACACGTCTGTAAACACCCGGAAACGGCTGCTGGGTGGCGGACATTTAGTCCAGTCGTCCACAGATGCTATTCTCGTGGATTCATTCGGTGGTATTGCGCAGATGAGAATTGTAAGCCTTAAAATGTCTTCAAACTTTCGAGTCATTCTACGGATGAAAATCAAACTGTGTTACAGTACGGTAAGAGACGTGTTTGATAATGTGCGCAAATGCAAGTGCTGTTAATATTGTGAAGTGAAACTAAAGTACATTATTAATTCTTATAACAATTAAACAACGGCAGTTTCAACATTTTTTGAATATTAAAATAAAACTCTGGCACAGATCGATTTCCGTTTGTCATATTGCATCATTATTTATTGAGCAAAGCCATTGTTAAAAGCAAATTTGCATCAACAGTAAAACACTGGTATAGTGAATGTTGCCTGGTTCCAAAGAATAACTGAATAATAATAATGATAATAATTAATACAGAAACCGGTCCCAGTGCATAATAATGGCTAATCTATTACAAACAGACATGGAAAGAGACATGCATCATGCATCATCTCTCATTACGAAAAGTCGGAACAAAAGGTAATAACACCTGTTGTGATTTGCAATGTCATCATTTCAATACTTGTGAGGAGCAGGTTTCCAACGTTTCTTTGTTTGGGTTGCCATGGCTACCACCTTTCTGATTGGAACAACGACAATTTCAGGAATATGAAGGTTTTATTTCTTTGGTAACCATGGCAACTAAAGTTCTTCTTCGACTGGAATTCTTTAGTTACTTAATGCGAGTCATGCCAGCACCCTTCCCGTGGAACCAATTTGAAATTGGAACAATAGTTTTAGACAAGTTTTTTTTCAATATATAAATGTTCTAAAAGTCACGCCCCTTGGTCTTCAATAAATCAGCTCGGTTTTAGTTATCTTTATCAAAGGTCATTTTTGTTTGGGGTCACTCAATGGTCACTTGCAGGGGGTCACTCCATGAACATTTCTGTGTAAAGATTTTCTGAGAAAATATTTTGAATTTATTAGAAGAGGATTTATTACTATCGGTATGTTGACCAGAAATATACGTTGATTAAAATTAGCAGACTTAATTGTGAAGATAATTAAGGTAGAAGCATTCCTGGTTAACATGGTTTGGGATCGGGAAAGTAGTTTCAGAAACGTTTTTCTCCCAATATAAATCCATGTTAAAAGTCACATTTCATTGCCATTCGTTTCAATGATTCAATCTTGGTAGAGGGTCCCAACGGCCATTCCTTGAAATCGGACAATAAGTTTCATAGACGAATATTTTAAAAATTTCTTCTTCGGGGTTGCCATGGCAATCACAGTTCTATTTGGATTTTAGCATTTATGTTTCATATAAAAGGAAAAGTTTTGTCATAAATACTAAAGACTAAAACCTCTCTTTCTTATACGCAGCATAGAGGTGTCGTGTTTACCTGAAAGCAAGGGTCTGGAAACTTAAGATGTGGTATTATTCGTCACGCAGACTCTCAGTCATAGTTAGATGACATGAATGAATACTATTTGGTTTCAGAATATGGTATTAGAATATGATATCGTGCTTCAACATTCATGTGCATAAAACAATAAGGACCCGCCTCCCCTGTACGCCGATTTCCGGTCAATTTAGGCGGTATTCCAGATGTTGGCGAGGTTACTGGTACGACGACTTCAATTAAGATTGGAAGTGAAAAATCAAACATTATGGCCACACATTTGTAGATTTGTAGATTATTTGTTTATGTAAGTTTATCAAGGACTGCCAGCGCCCATTGGCTGCATTACGTATATGGCTTGAACCCGCCGTGACGCCATCACGCAGAGACATGTTCGTTCTTTTACAAACTCGGTGTAAAGCACCGATACACGGGATACAACTTTCATGGGATGAACCAGTACTGAGAACACCATCTCCACAGTACCTACCCTTTAAATGCCGAGCGCTAGACAAATGAGCTACTGGTACCATATTTTAACGTATTTCGGGGTTCATATATATATCTATATATATATATATATATAGATATATATATGAACCCCGAAATCTATATATATATATATATATACACTACACCGTGACAAAAACTTTATTCCAACAGAGCTTTGTTGGCCTTTATATTGACTTGAATGATCGAAAACGATATTTAATTTACATTGGTTGATCTGCAGTAGATATTGAACAAACTCTCAGATCTGGGACCAATAATAAACATATCATGCCCCAGACAATAAAACCTGTATCAGCTTTTCTGCCGATTCGGACTGTTGCCGGCATGTTTCGGTGCACGATTCTGGTGCATGCAAATATATTCGTAATGTATTGTATTTTACGCCAGAACTCATACAAAATTGCAAGCTCTTCTAAAAAAAAAGAAATATCCACATACGTGGTAACGCTGTTGCTCTAGTGATGGCTCTGATTTGTAGTGGCGCTGTCGAGTATACATGTTTTACGCTGAAAACCTGCCTGCTGTTTTCTGGAAAGTTTTCACGTTGGTTAAGGTATTTCGCATAGCTCATTGTTTCCGCAACATAAAGGCAAAACAAGAACAATGCAAATGCGTCAAATTAGATCATCCTTCAGCGCAAAATATACTCAGCGAAAGCGCCACTACTCCACAGCGCCATTGATTTAGATCACTAGGGCAACAGCCGCCCATCACTTTTATAAACACTTCTTTTTAAAAAGAGCTTACATTAAGTTAGTTATCATCTGTGTAAGTACTATAAATACAAGTTATAGTTGCATGAGCCGCATAACGTTCTTACTGTCTCTATATACAGCGATGTGTAGTGGAAATGCTATATAGCAGGTCTCAAAACAGGGAGCAGGATTTTTCAACCCCAATACTTTTCAACCCCTTCTCAAAACGAAGGCTTTTCAACCCTTAGACTTTTCAACCCCTATTTCAAAGACTTTTCAACCCCTACCTGTTTGGACTTTTCAACCCCTATATCAAAGACTTTTCAATCCCTAGTTGACATATTTTAATTGCAATATTGAAGACTTTTCAACCCCTATATCAAAGATTTTCAACCCCTATTATTTTTTGTCAGCCAGGTGTTGTCTTTTTCATTGTTTTTTTTTATTTTTTTTGGCAAAAAACTTAACAAATGAAAAATTGTTTTTGAAATACAATTAAAGATTTGTTAGTAGTATTTGTTACTCTTTACTACAAAGTATTGGATAAATTTAGACAAAGGTGTTGCATTGATTTACTAGTCACGTGTTTGCTGAAGGCAAATGATACCATCGATTAAATATATGATTTGTTTAAACAGTGGATTTGTTTAACTAGAATATATATTACTCAAATGTGCTCTAGTTGGCATCTAGCCATTAGTTGCAATACCTGACGTGATGATGTGAGTATATATTTAAATACCAAAATTGAGAAGAAAATTGCAAAAGAAAATAAATGCATAGAAGGATTTACAGAGCAATCTCCATAATTTGCTAGTAGAACACCCATAAAAACCTCTACTTGACCATTTGTTAAACTTTTATGGCTTTTAAAAAAGGTCAGCGGTCAAAAGATTTTGTTGTAGTACCATATTGCTATTTCAGTACAGTTCAATTTTAGTTGCTGATAATGAAATCAATAAAGTATTATCTAATAACTCTTAGCACTGGGGGTAGGGTAAATAAGTTAAACTTATTTTTGTTCAGTTTTTTAATCCGGAAATCATACACAACATTTAACAAGCTGCTCATAGTTTAAAATGACGGCCATCAGGGTATTACAACCTTAATTTGAACTGTCATTTTCAAGTCACTATAACCTAAATAAAAAGGTGTCATGAAGCCCCTCAATCCCTTAAGAATTTATGACCATGTCACACTTGCTGCCCATTAATGGATGTGCGACCTTCATTCCATTCTTTAATTGCATAAAACAATACAATGCTTATAGCATTTTTTTACAAATACCACTTTAAGCTGCACTCTCACAGATATACCATTTTCACAACTTTTTTTGTCTTGGAAATAGCAAATTTTTGCGTAAATATTTACAAACCAATAATAAAAAATGTTGACAAAAGATCAGATCGCAGATTTACAAATTTCCGTTTGAAAATTAATGTTTTGTGACTTAAGCCGTTACTAACGGTTTAAGAAAAAATGCATAAGATATCAATTTGGAACTTAAACATAAAAATCTGCCATCTATTTTTTTGTCAGCAGTCTTGTATCACTAGTTTCCATGGATTTTCGCTAAAATTCGCTCATTCCAAGGCAAAAAATAAAATAGTTGTCAAAACGTTCAATACGTGAGAGTGCAGCTTTCATTATAGAATTATTTTTTTTTAATCTAAGAAAAAAAAACGTTAATAAAATCTTATGTCACACTGAGTTATGTTTGTAACATTTTAAAAGCATTTAGCACTAAGTGATAAAACCCCTTTTACTCTTCCGGCCATAATGTTGTTTGTTCACTGTTTAAAAATGTTACATCTAGGCTTGATATAATTATTATTTTATATTATTCTATTTGTAATTTGAAAGCATTTGCAACTCAATGAATACTTTTGTATTTTTGCTGAATATAGATATTTTGAAAAATTGTGAAGAATTTTATTTGAAGTTCAACACATTTAGGTCTATTTATTATTGATGAAAAAATATGTTTTAAAAAATGTTTATTAATTCTATGTATTTTGGACAAACTAAAAGAAAAAAAAATATGTTCTGTTTCAATTAATTGTGGGAGCAGTACCATGCACATGGTATAATGTGTGAGAATTTCCTTAGAGATAGAAGATTTATTGCTAAGCGACTAAACAGCTTTAAATGAACAGTCATTCTTTTTATATTTATTTCCATGTAATATTTTATGAATTATTGTATGAGCATGTGTTCTTATGTATTTTTTATATGTATTTCATATTTGTTATGTATTTTCTTTGAACTGTTTGTTGCATTTTTATTCTTACTATATTTTTGATTTTTAAAAATAAATTTCAAAATAAATTGCTTATTGTTGTAGGTAGTATATAAAAAAGGTGAGAATTTAAGGGGTTGAAAAGTATTCGTTTATTAGGGGTTGAAAAGTCTTTGTTTTGAGGGGGGTTGAAAAGTGTTCTCGAAAACGGTAACAGTTTCAAGGAAAATATGGATATGTAAATACACACAAGGTAGGTAGGCATATGATAGGCTATGTTAAAATTCCAAAAAACTATCATAATTATAGGTATTACGTTGATTTTCGGCTCGAATCGAGCGTTTTGGTGACGCCATCTTGCACTGAAACCAACCATTTGGTCACGTGGATTCCCCGCCGTGACTGAACCTTTCAATTAAAACAGTTGAAACGGAAAACAAACAAATATGACGATTCAAAGTTTATTTCAGAAAGCAATCGATCACATATGAAAACATTAATATTCACATTTACAATCATAGGATAAACACATATTTCGTTCATTATTATTCAAATTATTATAATATTTTATTAAAAATACATTGATGTTTAACATTGGAATTTCCTGGATTTTTCAGTTACATTAAAGATAATTTTCATACTGAGCACTAATATTCAAGTATTTATTAACAAATTTAAGACCAATAAGTGAATAAATTAAAAAAAAATGTTTAAAACCATTATAAATGATGGTCCGTAAGTTTCTGAAGATGGTCCGTAATGTCCCTAAATCTGGTCCGTAGTGTCCCTAAATCTGGTCCGTAATGTCTGGTCCGTAGTGTCCGTGACCCGAAACGTCTTAGCACTATTAGGGGTTGAAATGACAAAGAGGTTGAAAAGTTTTTGATTTCACAAATCACAAAGGGGTTGAAAAGTCTTGGGGTTGAAAGTCTGAAAGCCCTCAAACATGCGGGAGCAGGACTTTTCAACCCCAAGACATTTCAACCCCTTCTCAAAACGAAGACTTTTCAACCCTTAGACTTTTCAACCCCTATTTTAAAGACTTTTCAACCCCTACCTGTTTGGACTTTTCAACCCCTTAATCAAAGACTTTTCAACCCCTAGTTGAAATATTTTGATAGCCATATTGAAGACTTTTCAACCCCTATATCAAAGACTTTTCAACCCTTATTATTTTTGTTAGCCAGGTGTTGTCTTTTTCATTGTTTTTGCAACAAACTTAACCAATTGTTATTGAAATACAATGAAAGATTTGTTTGGCTTATTTGTTACATTTTCTCCAAAATATTGGATGAAATTTACAAAGACCTTGCCTTGATTTATTAAGCACTTGATGGTTATTGTCTTTCAAAATAATATTCCGAACATTAACAATGGTACGGTAAAGTAAGATTTTGATTTATAAAACTTTCTTGGCTTTTAACAAAGGTCAACAGTGGAAACTTTTTTGTAGTACCATATTGCTATTTCAGTACAGTTTGATTATAGTTCTTGATAGTGTATTATCTAAAATTTCAGAGTTTGTGGGTATAATTAAATAAAATATATTCTTTGTTTGGTTTTAAATCCTTAAAATCATACACAAAATGTATCAAGCTGCCCATAGTTCGGAATGATGGCCATGATATTAGAACCTTAATTAACTGTCACTTTCAAGTTACTATAACCTCAATTAAAGGTGTTATGAAGCCCCTTAATCCCTTAGGAATTTATGACCATGTCACACATGTTGCCCATTAATGAATGTGCGACCTTCATTCAATTCTTTAATTGCATATATGAAAAGACAATACAATGCTTATGGCATCTTTTTTTACATATATACCACTTTATTATAGAATGTCCTTACTTTTTTAAACTGAGAAATAAAAAAACGTTGATAAAATCTTTTGTTACACTTATGTAATTTGAATGCATTTGGAACTCAATCTATAATATATTTTTAACATCTTTGAACTCAATGTATACTTTTGTATTTCTTAAACATTGTCTGCTAAGTCTAGATATTTTGAAATATTATGAAGAATTTTATTTAAAGTTCAACTCATGTTATTGCCTTTTTTATTGATGACAAAATGTTTTAAAAAAAGTGATTAAAAAACTAAAACAAAACAAACGCTGTTTCAATTAATTTATGGAGCAGTACCATGCACATAATATATTGTGTGAGGATTTCCTCAGGGAGATAGGGAAGATTTAAGTGACTAAATAGCTAAATGGACAGTCGAGCATTTTTTTTATTTATTTCAATGTAAATATTTAATGAATTATAGTATTATTATGTGTTTCAAGTATGTATATTTTGTATGTATTACATATTTTTTGTCAGTTTAATATATTTTTAGTATTTTTTTATATTATTAGAATTTTTAAGTTATTTTCTTAAAAAGGTGATACATTATAAAGGGGTCGAAAAGTCTTCGTTTATTAGGGGTTGAAAAGTCTTTGTTTAAGGTGGGGTTGAAAAGTCTTAGCACTTTTAGGGGTTGAAATGACAAAGGGGTTGAAAAGTCTTTGATTTCACAAATGACAAAGGGGTTGAAAAATCTTGGGGTTGAAAAGTCTGACAGCCCAAACATGCCGTGACACGTCCGAATCGGGAGAAAAGCTCATGGCATCATAGTTCGCGCAATGATAACTCGAAATCGTAGCCAACCAGTAGTAGAGTGTTCTTTCATGGTACCACACTCTCCGATTTTCGAAATAGGTCCATTTAATAAAACTATCAGATAAATTATACGAAACATGAGTACAATAAAACAAGAGGCTCAGCTTCATGTACAGTACAGTACTGCACGGTAGTGTCCGCAGCTTATTTTTTTCGCACAGCCGAGAAGTGGTCGAGCTAGCGTTTAGTAGGCGTGTAACAAAGACCATATTTTGTTAATCAGCAAACAAAACCATTGCAAATAATATTAATATTATATGGTGAATCCATCATCATGTCCACAGAGTGGCTAGGACCAGACTGTTTCGTCCGGGTTGAACAATTCGTTAAAAAAATTACCATATCACATAGTTCCGGAAGTTCCGGTGGGTAGGGAAAAGGTAAAACAGAGAATTTTACATCTAATATTACTTAATTCTTTATGTTTGTCAGTCAAAATCTCAACCATAGTTCACGATTTGTTGTTTTTCTTTCATTTGGCTGAATGTCAACAACAGATCCGAACTATTGCGGTGTATGGCTACCCCTGATCTTCCGTACCCAAATTATGTCGTCCCACTGCTAGTCCGGGCAAGTGAAAAATGCTGCCAGGCAGCAAGCATGCAAAATAAGATCAGGTGTATATAATTCAAAATTTGCGATAAAGACCATTCAACGTAAGTAACCTGCTCTTATTTCCAGGGGCTTTCGTTTTGTCATTGCTGAATTGCACTATCTCTAATATTAAATTAGCTAAAGAACTTCAGCGAACACGTTATATATTACCTTTTTGGATGTGTTTGCTGAAGAGAACGCCGTATCCAAACCCTACCAGAATTTGTGACATTTTTATGTCACGCTGTTATTTCACTTGTATGCATTGTACAGACAAAATAGCTGTATCCTTAGGTTAATGAAGTAAAATGTAGTTCACAAACTCATTTTCAAAACCAAAAAACGCTTTAAAGATAGTTGATTTCGCATTTTAATAATTCCTATTACAAGCATTCCTAGGTCATAGTTGTGTTCAAATTTATTCATGTGACACCAAGATTTTCAGAAAATACCCATGTGACCTAGTGTTTATTTTGCTGTTAATTTTTTTTCTATTTCGAATAATTAATAAATAACTAATAACAAATTTGGAATAAATAAATTGGTTTTACTTATCAAAAGGTATTTACAGCCTTACTGCAATTGGATTCAACTAAATGAACAATGTGAATCCGATGCTATAAATAGAATCCATCGACGTCATCATGGTCATGTGATTGCATTGCATCATCACACTCAATTGATTCTGGTTGACTTTACTATGGGGGTTACGCCATAACTTTAATGTGTTGTAAACATCAAAAAAAAATAAAAATCAACATTAAAGTTATGGAAGCCAGAACTAATATCAAATAGGCAATAAGATTCTAAATATATAAATATTCCCTGTTCTAGTACCTCCATCATTTGTTTTATGTTGTATGGCATAGAAAATAATCCAAATCTTAAAACTTACAGAAACAATGTGTGTGAGGATTCCAAAGAATTATGATAATTTATCCCAGCTCTGATATCAATTACATCCTCTGGTTTTTAATGTGGACAATGTAATTTCAAAAACTAATTATTCTATGAGTGAATATGTTACATACATTGCACCAACACATGTGCAGTACATGAGTGTTTAAACAATTATTTGTAATTGTAAAAGTGTGATATATTATTGTGTCCAGTAAGCGCAGTAGTTCTCATTAAGGCAACCTGGGTTCAATTCCTGGCCTGGGTGCATATGAGTTTGGTTGGTGGTAACCAAGCTGAGCAAGTGGGTTTTATTCGGGTTCTCCGAGTTTTCCCCACTACATAAGAAAACACTCTAGGGCAACATCGTGCCAACAAGAGTGATTTAGTTAAAGTTAATTTGACTTTCTTCACAATTATTGTAAAATGAATAAAATTTTAAATAACCTGTTTACGATTCTGTAGACAAGGTGATGTATTTTTCTGTATACTTGAGAAAAAATTCTCAAATATTTTCAAGCGTACAATAGAACAAATTCCACTCAATATTTATTTGAAAACAATGATCAATGTTGCTTTATAAAACATGTCTACTCAACGTATTCTATGCTTATAATAATACAAATCATAAATATATAAACAATATATGATAATACTCACACATGCACGCAGAAAATTTAGGCATCTGTTTAAAGTTTAAGGGCTAGTTGGCATTTTCACTTAATACTCCAATATCCTTCATTCTTTTCACTTCATACTGCATACATTTGTTCATGACTGTTGAAGAGTAAGGTTAGAATAACTCTATATTATCCAAGTACAAATTATGGCCCCTTATTGACTTTTTTTGATATCCTGCACCCTGCTGCCTTTTTACAATGCCCCCTGTGCTTTTTTGTTCGACAGAGCTGCTTTTGATGATTATAAACACTTTTTGATATTTATGGACATATTGGTTAAGTTTTCCTATGTTAATGAAAATAAAAAGCAATGTGATATTGGAGATAGTGTTACTTAACTGTTACTGAGGTGTTTATCATAGGTACATGGGAGACGACTCTCCTCAGTTTTACTAGTACTTAACATAAACAGAGCTCTTTGGGTTACTCTGCACTACCCTTCAAAGGCAAGTGTTTGGCAAGGTTGCAATCGGTACTAGTTCTATATATATTTTATTATTGGTTATACACAGCCAGGGTTTGAACTGCCTGATCTCCCCCTGTTTATTCATAGTTTTGCTTTGTTCTACTTTCAGAATGTTTGTTTAAGATGAAGACAGACTTACCAAAAGATGGGAGAATTATTAAGAACACACATCGACCAGCTTTGTAGCAGCAACAGTGATTACAGAGTCTCTCTCAATGTTCTCATTAAATATGAGATTCAGTGTTTGGTACTAAGATTTGTTCCTATATTAGTCATTTATTAGGCATTTTCTTCATCTGTAAACTTATATTATTTTAATACACTGAATTGTGCAGTTTAATGATTATATGGATGGTGATGTGGTTTACACTGACTTGTGCAGTTTAATGGATGGTGATGTGGTTGTCATATCAAACTCATGATAAGAGGCAGGGCTTTTTCTGCCCAGTTTGGGAAAAGACCTTAGACATTTTGGGAAAATTTGCAACGCGAAAATGCTGTAATTGGAAAAAAAATCAGTTCAAAGAACCACAGAGTAAAGAACAACAGAGTGGGGAGGGGATTATAGGAATGTACTTTGTCCGTCTGTCTGTCTGTCCGCACACACGAATGGGTATATATTGGGTACTAATTCCTTCATTACTTATAGAAGATCAATTTGTTAGGTAGCCCTTGTTGGGTAGGGTTAGTTAGGGTTAGTAGGGCTTTAGTGGGTATATTATTATAATGGGAGTAATGGTAAAGTACCTAACAAAGGTTGATATGTGAGAACGTCCGTCTGTCCGTAACAAATCGTGTCCGGGCTATAACATACTTATGTATTGATGGATTACCATATTACTTGGTACAAATGTTGTCCTCATTGAGACAATGTGCAGTGACCTTGACCCGGGTCCATACCTCAAAGGTCAAGGTCACATGAGACATCTAAATGTCAAGAATACACATGCTCGTGTCCACGCTATAACTTACTTATTCATTGATGGATAACCATATTAGTTTATTGAAAATACTTAAGGCTTGCTATTTCATCGATGTTTATATAAATCAAGGACTCATTTTCCTTCACTTTTTTTAGCCATAATTACCTTGCCATTGATCTTACCTACACTTCACACAATATGAATCACTTTAACAAATACCCTTTTATAATATGTTTATGTATCCAAGAATAATTAGGTTACCGATCAAACAACTTGTATTTCCTATATTCCCACTCTTGACCAGTGGTTGTGTACAATTTTGGTCAGATTCAACATACCAGTCAGTTTGCGAGAAAAAACAAAATATACTAAAATACAACGGCGGGGGAAATATAGCCGTCCTTTGGACTGCTTTGTATTTTGCTTTGGGAATGGGTCCGATAGTCGGACCCATGGGTACTATAGAAAAAGCCTTGCGAGGTACCGTACTTGGTATAATTCTCAATGAGATCTTTGTTGATTGTTATCATTGGTAATAATAACCTAGGGACGATAAATCATTGGTAATCATATCATGACATGTATCGGCTGATTCTTGAATTGTGAACAATTTATACTTGATCACTTGTGGCCATTGAGGGTATGAATATGACAATGATCAGTGTTTACACATAAAAATGTCTATAAGTCTTATCATTATGTACCTGACCAGGCTTCCTTCCATGATTAACACTGTTAGAAAACGGGTCATTTTATGGTTTCTCAAGTAAATTAAATGTTCACAATTTTTGTAATGCTGTATGGTTTGATGGATAAGAAATAATAGTAATATCAATGAGATTTATAAACTAATGAAATTCATATTTCTAGCTGGAGCGGTTATCGCGGACGGGTGAGGAGGCTGTTGTCATAACAACGAGTGAGGACCCTGGTTGCCCTGGATACCTGGGGAGTGTAAAGGGAGAGAGGTTTATACAAGATAACAAGGATCTCACACTACTACATTCACAGCTTGTACAGTACTGCAGGGGTAGGACTTACTTTATACTGGTTTTGCTCACCTTAGATAGTTATTGTAAATCAAATCATAGAAATAATGACACTAAATTGTGAACTCCTTCTGGAGTTGTAAATGGGGCCAAAACATCAGCCACATTTTAGAAAAAAGCAACTGCATTTAAAACATTTTGTTTTAAGAAAAAAGATGTTTTATTTAAATGAACAGTATCCATGTATGGGTATGAGTCACATTGACTACTCGTATATAGTACATGGCGAAAAAAAAGAGAAATGTTTTAATCTACAGAAAAAAATCCATTTAGTGCTCATATTTGTAGACTATTTAGCTGACATTGTTATTGAGCATTGGGTTAAAATGACCAAGTGTATTTTATTTGCAGCAAGTTTGTTGTTGGTTTTTGAAGAAAATAAGTAAATATGAACAAAGTGATGCTGTCAAAATGCTAAGTTTTGTAAGGCCTATAATTCTGGCCTCAAAAATTAAAGAGTTATCACCCTTTGAACTACTGGTACTGTGAAAAACAGACAGGAATTGCTTGTGATGCTTAGTTCCACTAAATAATGCTTTACAATAGCAGATTATATATTAGGTTTTTATGCCAGGTAATAAGCTAAATGTGTACAATTGTAGATGATGAACCTCTTAAGATAGAAAGTTCTGAGAATGCCGCAACGGATGATGTGCAACCAATGGCTGTGGAGAATGGTAAATTCCTTCAGTTTTGTTTGTCTGAGTCCACCAAAAAACTAATTGGAAAGCATTTAAAAGACAAATGTCATAGTTTGATAACTTATGTCTGAAAGTAAACACTTCCTTTCAAAGTTTGGCTTCAAATGATTAGGTAAATAGCACTGGTATAATTTATATCCCCGAGATTCCTATTCACCGTGGGCAATGAGCTGGTTGAGATTTCAAGATCACTAGTTAGAAAACAAGTAAGGGACATAAAAATGTGAAATTAGAGCAAATTTTTTCACTAATTTTTCATTTATAAACTGATCACGTTAGTCCTTCATTTCTAACTTGTGGTCTTGATCTCTTTCCAGGACCTGACTGGCCTGGGATTGGTCATGTGACCTTATCTCCTAGTAACAAACAACATGTGACACAGTTGCTTAGTAACACAGATCAGTTGTCTAGCAACCAAGAGCATGTGACACAGTCAGAAAGCAAATTGCCTAGCAACCAAATACATATGATAGATATGCCTAACAACAAGGCTCAGTTGTCTAGCAACCAAATACATGTGACAGATTTGTCTAACAACACTGCACAATTGTTTACCAAACAACAGCATGAAACAGACTTACCAAAGAACTCTGAAAGTATGCAGTATAATGATACAACATTGCAAGGGAATTTACTGACAGCAGAAAACAGACTATTTTCTAAACATGAATCATCAAGATGTTTGATACAGGATGATGTCATTGATTTAAGTGGCCAACACTCAAAGGATGAGACCTTAAGTCGAAAGGTCAATTTACCATGTTCTAATGGTGCAGAATGGTGGAGAAGGGACCCTTTTAGAAGAAAGATACCTAGGAGAGAGTCAGAATCTCTCAACACGGCAGAAGATTCTTCAGAAAGACAAAGAAGCAACGACTTGACAGAAAAAATTCCAGAACATTTTGTTAAAGTGAATAGCCAATCTGAAATATTCAAATGGGTTAATGAATCAAATAATATGACCGGTTTAGACCGAGACAAAGAAAAAGAATATTGCTCAAAATCTACAAAAACTTCAAGTGATGAAAGTTTTTCAACTTCAACAGCTAGTAGAGCAGAAGAAACTATAAGCTTTTGTGAATACATGAAACAGGCTGTCATTGCTAAGATGTTTGGATGCCCATATCAGGGTAAAATAGTTACAGACGATTTTAATAATTTCATGGGGAATAAACAACGAAGGTCGAACAATACTTTAGCAAGAGAACCATCATATATGGGTGGTTTAAAATATGAGACAGAAGAAGCTTTGGATTTTACTATTTCAAAAGAGAAACGGGTAGAAAATAAAACTAACTTGCCATCCAATACTGTGTCGCATGATTCAGCATTGGATGAACTGAAATCGTATGAACCAGATGAAAGTGATTCTGTACAGTCCGGGTATTCAGAAATGAAACATTGGAAAGATGGGGATCTACCGAGTATACCAAGTCAAGAAATTGGCGACGATGATATGTGCTCAAGAGAAACCAAGAGGGTGGTCAGAGACTTCTTAATGTCAGGAAGCATGGTGATGTTTCCCAGCACGGAAATAAAGACAGAACCAGCTGAGGATGGAGAACAAAAGATGTGGGCAAGGTCAAGGCTCTTGAGGCAAACAGATATTCCCAGTTGTCCATTGCAGTTGAAGTTCACTTGCAAAGTCTGTGGTGAAGTTTTCAAAAATCGTCAATTTCGGGACTTGCATGTAAAGCTGCACGAAAGCTCGCAGAATTTTAATTGTAGAGTTTGTGGAGCTGGGTTTGATAAAGAAGATGAATTTAGACATCATCAAGAGCTGCATAGTGAGGCTCAGCTGGTCTGTGAAAACTGTGGGTATCGATGTGATCGGGAATTCAGAATGAGAGCCCATAGAGAGATCTGTGGAAAACCAACCAAGGTCTTTAAGTGTCCTTTCTGTTCAAAACCATTTGCAGCAAAGCGCTACATGAATATACACATGAAGTCACACGATGAGACAAATATTAACCAGTGTCCCTACTGCCCTAATGTTTACCCATTGAAAAACTCACTTCTCAAACATGTGAAGAAAAAGCATGGAGTTTCACGATTACCGATAGATCCTAGTTTTTCCATGGATCCAAGGAACTTTCCATATAGTTAATGCATGTTTTAAAAAGTGTGATAATTGTTATGTTTGAAGTTACTTGGATTTGTTACATATGTTTTTGCCATCGAGGGTAAAAGTTCATTTATGTGTTAAGTTTAAAGAGTAATTGGACCTTTTATTTTGTTACTTATTGTAATCATTATTCCATAGTTTTCCCAAGTAGATGATATAGTTAGAATGTAAACAGTTTATATGAGTTGTTTTATTTTCAAAAAGAAGAAAATTACTAGTTATAGAAAGATACAGTGTTGTTTAAGCAGTATATCCAGAACATTAATAAGGTATCAGTTGACTTTACTACTGTAATTACACAACATTAACATTATGTCTTAAATGAATTCTTGTTTTTGTAGCCATTTGGCTTCCTGCTAAATTCTGCATTCATTATTTTAATCGGTCTTTCCAAGAATCTGATGGGGCTTATAGATTTGCAAATGTCCGTTTAGTGGAGATCAGTATGTAATACATCAGCAGTTTTATCAAAATGTCGGAACAATAGTTTGATAACAGTTTGATGTAAAACCAAAAAAAATCAGTGATATATTGCGTTTGACCAGTGGATGTGAGTGGAGTTTTGGGTCAGTGAGTCAAGGTCATAGCTAACTTTTTGAAAAGGTTTGTTAGCTGATGCCTAAATTTCGTCTAGCAAATGTTTCCTACAAATCGGCTCTCAGGGGGCATTACATTTTTCAAACATCTCTTGTTATAAGTATATTTAATTAGCCATCTTATTGGCAACAAATTAATGAAAAGCTTTAAGTAATAACTTCAACAACGAAATTTTATAAGCTATTGCTTCTTTATAGCTGAGGTATTGTCTGTATTGATGTTCTAGTTGTTGAAATCCACATGCAAACCTTACTTAACCTTGGTTGTTACACAATTTCCAAGAGATTCAAATGAAACTGGTTGATATGAGAAACGATATGCTCATGCATAGCAAGGGCCAAAACTCTGGCTTTTATAACTGTTGAGATATGCCCCTTGTTTAACTAAAAATGACAACAGACAAGCTTTAGCGTTCACTCCATGGAGCTCTTGTTTATGATTATACTACTATATCGATAGCCTCACTTCAAAATGCCGAATCTGAATTTTTCTATTTTCTCTCACAGAGAAGAAAAAATGCAGACCTTCAGAAATTGTAACTACAAAAATTGTAACTTCTGCATTTTGTAAAAAAAAGTGTGATCAAATTACTAAGATTAAATACTATAAAGCGTTGCTACTGAAAACATGGGATTTTGTAGATTTTAGATATAGAAGTGAGGCCATCGATATGTTTATTGGGGATTAGATTTTATGCTTTACACTTGCAATGTTTTACTCTTGCCTTCTAAGCTTTAAATAATCACTGGTTTACTAGTTTTAGTTAATATTTATGCATTTAGTTTAGCTCATTTGATAAACATATTAATGTTGATGTACAATGCATCTCTTGAATATAAAATATGATTTTAAATATTACAATGTTATTAAGGTTATACCAAATTGATTCTATGTTAAGCATCAGGTGTCTGTTTCAAAACCTTTTTGTCTGGCTGGAACAACATAATATGGGGTTCATTCCCTTTACAACAACTGAACCTAATTTTTGTTGATTTCATGCACTTTTTACAAGTAACACAGCCGCAAGTGGGAGTTATATATTTTCTGATGTCACTAGTACAGTAAATTTGATATTTCACCAAATTTTCAGTTTCTTTTATGCTCAAATTTCAGAAAAATGCTATTTGGTGTTAACTGGATTTTTTGATTAACTCGATTTTAATTTATTCAGCTTCAAATAGTATACCTCATGTTATATTTATCAAGCAATGCATGAACCAGAATCTGTAAGAGCATTAAAAATAACACCACTGAAAAAACATATTTCACCGAAAAGCTGAAAAATAAAGACTTTATATAAATTAACATGTCCATGTGCAACTAAAAATTGAACTTTTGTTTGTATATGATATATTTCTTGCCACATTTCATTTACAATTTGAATTATAAAGCTTTTTGTGCTTAGTTGTGATTTTTGTTAAATGTCTTCTTAGATTTTGAGGGCTGAAAACCTTACTGACCGATGGCAGTAAACATAGAATACATTTGGCATGACCATTTTTTTCCATCATTATTCCACATTAGTTAAGTGTTTGTCAACGCTGTTTTGTTAATGTTGAACTAGAGAAATAAAGTGCTGAAAATATATCTTACTATTAAACATTACACTCAAGATATAAAACACAGTGACACCTACCTGTGAATGATCACAACTGATCATGACATAAAGTCATGGTTAGAAACCACATGTCACATTGCATCACAGGCTTCTGCATCCATCTTCACTAACGTGGCAAGTCTCATACATAGATTACAGATGATTGTGAATAAGGGCCTTGAACAGTTTGTTAAACACATTGAGAACCCAGTGATCAGGTTTGTGCACATCTGAATCATTAACCCTTACCCTGTTCTGGGTACCCATTATTTCTTAAATCCGTCAACAAGCTGCATTGTTTGAATGTATTAGTTGCACAAAACTGGCCTTGGAACTCTCAATTTGCAAAAGACCCATGGACACATTTAAGCAGATGTAAAAAAATATATCACTGATAAACAAAAGATATACATGCATATATAACCATAACATTAAATTAACTTGATATGGAATGAAATGGTTTGTCCAACAAGGCAACAGGCAGAACCAATGTTTCAATCTCATAAGTTTTAAGGTCAAGATCACACTACTAGATAGAGAGTTTTAACCTAGCATTTAGTAGCTGCTGCATGTCTTTAAGACCTGGTGAAGGATATTGTCAGAATCTTGATAACATTTTCCATGAAACGTCACGGTTTAACTCTAAATAAGACTTGCATTTCTTATCTGCTACGTTCCACAGGCTTTCAAGTTTGAAGGTCAATATATCACACTACTTAGTGACTACAGTACTCGATTAACAGTTTTAACCTCGTATTTAGTGGCTGCCCCATACCTTGTGAAAGATATTGTTGGAATCTGAGTCACATGTTCAATTAAAGATCAAGGTTATGTGCAGAACTTGTGTTAAGACTTGCATTTTCATGTCTGCTACATAGCTTCTATTGCTTTTGAAGGATATTTAAAACTGAGTCCTATGTTCAAATGATGAAATTGACCTGTAGAAATTTAGTTTGAGCTATCCCGGCTTAAAGACAAATATCCATGTTGTTACAAGGAATTATGACAGTCACATAAACTAGCCATATTTCACCCATCACTGAGGCTAAGGGATAGTGGTCTTTAAGGTTCAAGATTTAAAACTTATTTTTACTCTATCTTCAAAGTAAACTTGTTAAAACATTTTAGTTTTGGTAAACTTTTCATATAAAGGATGAATTTACATATAGGATCTCTGAAATAATTCACTCAATGAATAAATGTAGGTTGATATTATAAACTTGTATAAACAGTAACATAATGAAATTGTTCGCCATGTTATCACCATACTGAACAAGCATGAAATGTTAATTCATCTTAATTGTTTAAATTCTTGTTTCTCAGGTGATGATGAGATGCCGATTCTGCAAAGAGAGGCGACTCCGACGTCATCTGACTCTGAAGACCCCATGCCCCTACCACTGTCCAACCTTGCAGACCCTGACCAACCTGTACAGCCCCGACCTGCCAAGAGGCCTCGCATTGGCCCGGCCTTTACGAAGAGGGATGGCGGTAGATACTTCGAAAAGGCGGTCACTAATCTTGACCGAAAAAATGCGCTCAAACAAGCAAAGTCTCCTGTGAAACCTGCAAATGTGGCTGGTTCAGACTCTGAGAATGCTCAAAGCAGTTCTAAGCCAGAGGCTGTGTGTAAATTGATGATGCCAGATGATTCTATAAAGAAGGAAGAGACAATATCGCCCAAGATTATCACCTTACAGAGGATTGTAGAAAGTGAGCGGAGGCGCCGATCTGTTGAGAGATTGATAAAGAAAGAGCCGCAGTCCCCTTCCTCCGGTGTTCCTAGTCCCTCACTAACTGTTGAAGAAATTGCCAAAAACATTAAGAAAGAACCAATATCTCTTGACGCCTCACCAGCTTTTGAAAGTTTGGTAGGTAGTAGTAAAGCACAGGATGTGAAGACTACCCCGTCCGTGTCCATGAATGTGGCCTTACCACTTGCTCAAATTCCTCAGCATTCCCGCCCAAAGCTCATACTTACTCTCCAAAATGCCAAACCCACCAGTAAAGTTCATGGTGTAGTTGACCTTAATGCTAATAGGAAAACATCATTGATAACATCTACTCCAATTATGAAATTACAGTCCAGAGGAGTAGCGGGCACAAAGGCAAAGTCTCTTGTCCTGACGATCACTACATGTTACATATGCAGACAGGAGTTTTCTTCCTATGAATTGCTCAAAGCTCACATTAAAACTCATTCTGAGAAAGACAAACTGGAAGCTGAAGGTGTTAAGTCAGGGGGAAATCATGAAAAAGTGTCTTGTGGCCTCTGTGGTCTACAATGTGCAAAAAAGGACATGAATGAACATTTTAAAACTCATGGTATAGAACTCGACATGGTCAAAGAGGACAGCGCGGCTGGTGAAGACAGTCTTATGGGAAACGAATCTATTACCAATGAAGAAGATTTATTCAATTTGTCACAAGTACCTGTAGATGATATGTCTGCAAGCAATAGTCAAATATATGCTGATGAAAATGATGACAGCAATGGATTTAGCCAGCAGTTAAGCTCGGGAAATATAGCTTGTGGTGTCTGTAATGCGGAAATTGCCCCGGCAAAACTAGCGAACCATGTTGATAACCACAACAGAAAGGCAGATAGACTTGACGTAGATGACTTTTATGATACTGAAAACAGCGCTTGTGTTAATGACGAAGGTAAACCTGTTATGAACACTTCCGGAATTCAAATTGTGAATAAAATTTACAAGTGCAAGAAATGCGCGTATAAAACAGATCGTGGCTCCAGAGTGAAAGAACACTGTAGAACTTGTTATCACACGGATTCGCTATATGGTTGTAAACTATGTGGAAAGGCTTACAGAATCAAAAGAAACATGATTCGCCACATGAAATCACACTCAGAAACAGATGAATGGTCAATGACACCTGATGGAGCTAGTGGGAGTAAGAAATTCAGGTGTGAGAAATGTTACTATGAGACGTCACGTCCTTCAAGGTTCAAAGAGCACCTACAGCTGTGCGGAGTTACCAACGAGCAATATGAGTGCCCTGTTTGTGGCAAACAGTTTAAGGTCAGGCGATACCTGAATAAACATATGAAGCGTCACATTTCTGGAGACCAGTACATGTGCATAATTTGTAACTACAAAAATCACACTCCGCAGGCTATTAAAGAGCATGTATTTGCCTTACACAAGGATGAAACCCATGTACAGGGGAAATTCTTCTGCATGTATTGCCACTCCCAGTTTCAGACTAACACAGAGGTCTTAAACCACCAAACCAGTGGCCTATGTCCAAAAAGTGGGGTAGGAAGCACTAAATGTCAATTCTGCGAGAAGGAATTCGCTGATCATGAAGCAGTTAAGAATCACATCAGCTCAGGGGCATGTTTGAAGATGAAGGATGTTAAAGCTGAACCTACTTCAAGAGATACTGACTGGTAATATATTGTTCTTAGCTTGACTATCTAAAGAATGAGAAGAGCTATACTACTCACCCTATCCTCGGTGTCACACCTTGGTTAAGGTTTTGCATGTAAGCATCTTTAAGTTGTTTTCTCATCAAATTATCATGTATTACATTGAAAGTTTAGATTTATGTTACTAACTATTCAACCTACTTAATTTATGAAGTAAGATAACAATATTTTGAATACAATGCAAATTATCATTTATGGGCTTTTATTATGTGACATCTGGTTACGGTTTTGCATGTAAGCACACAAAGGTTAAAAACCCAGTAACTATTGATGTATTGCATTGAGACTTTATACAACTGTTCTCCATCACCTACTTACGTAACCAAGTTAGATAACTATTTTGCATAAAACGCTGATAATGGCCCTTTATTATTCAACTTAGAAATTCTGGTTTAGGTTTTGCATTTAAGCACATCTAAAACTCAGCAACTACTTGATGTGTTGCATTGCATTATGCAAATTTTGCCCCTTAATTATTTTACTTAAAAATGTTGGTTAAGGCTTTGCAATGCAATCTACTAATACTACAGTGATCCATGCAAGTTCTATCAAAACTTTGCAGGTTTTTTTTAATTTAAAAGCTGTGGAATAGTTGTTCATGCTTTTTTGTGACAGACAGATCTTGTTTAATATTTTTCTACATATTCCTCCCTCTTATCTGCTGATTGTTTATACCACTGAAGGGAGGCATCATGTAGTAAATGGACTCTCTTGATCTGATAAATAGTCAATGATTATATTCAAGTTCAATCAATTGTTTTTACAATCCATACCTATATAGGAATAATATGTAATACATGGTGTTCCCAATTTTCAGGGTAATAAGCGCTCCAAACGGTACCACAGTGGAAGTGAAGAGATCACCAAGAATCCGTGCAAAACTTGCAGCGAAGTCTCAAGATGGAGAAAGTGTGGTAAAAGCTGAAGATATTGATGATGAGGATCACGAGAATGACGATGATGAAGAGAATGGTGAAGTGAACGATTTTGTTACTCAAAAAAAGGTTGGCCATGAAGATGATTTGGAAAAGCAAAAGAGTAGCGATGTTGAGGATGCAGCTGAAAATGATATGCCAGAGGAAGGCTTGAGTAAAATTGTAGGTGATGATGAGGGAGAGAACACTATGGAAGGTGGGCAAGAAACTGGGGATGCACTGGAGAAGGATTCACAACATAAAACTGGTAAAGCGGAAATGGACTGTGAATAGATGTGTCACATTGGGCCAATTGTTCAGAACCTTAAGAGTTAACAAAGTTATCAACGTCATTGTTGTTAACTTTTAAATCTTTACTTCTCTAGATGTTTCATGGACAAACTTGTCATCTTCAGAACTTCTTACAAATTTTGAGATGTCTGGTTCGACTGTGCTGGTTTTATTGAGTATATGAGCACATCATAAAATATATTGCCTTTAAAAGTTTATAATGTTGTTTACTGTTACAAAATTCAGAACAATCAACCCATAGCTGGCATACAATTGTAAGCTACTTCCGGTTGTTGACAGAAGATGAGCAGCTGTATAAACAGTCAATAATTTTGTTACTTTAAATGTGCATTTTGTAATTGTAAAAAGAAACCTATACATTTATGTACATATAAGTTAAAAACAGCAGCCTGTTGTATAAAAACTGCCTCATTCCTTGGTTTGGTTCAAGTTGGCCCATTGATTGGTCAGCATTTATCCAATAATTATTGTTGACCAATTAAATTGCTTTAATTTTCGAACTAGCCAAAAGATGACCTGTGGATAACTTAACCAGTTTTACACAATTGGCTGCTGTTGTTGTTAAAAGTACCTTAGAACACTACATCATATTCACAGAAATGCTATCGGTTATAATATAAACCAAATATGCAATTATTCTCCCTTCAAATAAAAATTCTTCAGTAAAATTTGTGCATTGATCCGTTGATATTTATAAGATGACACAAACTTGTAGATTGTATTTCACAACAATTAAGTTGTGTCGGGAGAATACATAACATAGACCTATGATGTACATGCAGTGTTTTCACAATTTAGAATCTTAAATTTTTTTGTCGCAATGAGTTCAGGTTTGGAAAATGAAATGCTAGTGAAAACCTGAAGCTGTATTGTAGATAATGTTCTCATTTTATTAAGGTTGTTTGATGCTGTGTATATATAAAATGAATTTTGTTAGTTGATTGGTTGCATTGATATCATAATTATTGGGGGTTAGGGATTTTGTTATCATTTTGAATTAGGTTTGGATGTGTTTAAATGTATAATAACTATATGGGATCATGTGATGTGTCTCCAATATGGTCAATCTTGCATCTGCTTAGGCCAAAAAGATGTTTTTGTATGGATAGGGTTATATCTTGTCCAAAAACAGGTGTGGTAAGAAGGCTTTTTTTATTAGGGTTTATGTAAGAACATAATTGACATCATTGGGGAATGGCGTTAAAGTTATCTTCAGTATTAAGTTTATAAAACTACATATATACACACCAACCCCAAAAAAGCAATATGGTCGGCGCCTTTTTCATAGGATGGGTTAACCCAAAGTATTTTTAGGCCTAATTGATAAAAAGGGATTTGATCTAGGGGTTATAGTCACTTATTTCACCTGAATATGTAGGATGATGAAGCCCAGTGTTCGGCCAAGGTAACGGTCTGATAATAAGAGTAAACATAGAAGAGAATCATGGCGCAATTTTTCAATCTATCCTACGATATATTCTTTGTGAATTTTGGATGCCTGGTGGTACTATTTTTGTAACTAGGGAAATGGTTTTGTGTGCATGAAAATGTAAAATATTAGAGCAAAAAGGGTTTTTCGACATTCAAAGATTGTAAGATAGGTAATTTCGGTAAGATAGGTGTTTTCATGTTTGATTTCAGTTTGAATAAAGAGCAAATTTACAACCTGTAATAACTTGATTTTCTATATAAGTAATCAAATACCTTTCACATGGTACCAAAATAATGTGGGGTCATCAGGCATATCAATTTAACATAAAGGTTACTGGAACTATAAGATATCTAGCTCATATTTTTGTAGGCCAGATTTTTTGAGTTCCCCATAACTAGATCAAGTTCAGCACATTATTTTATTTTTATATGCCGTTCATAGACCGGGACTTACCGGTATTGTGGTTTCACCTTTGGCGGACAGGCAGGTGGACGTTACTTCTTAGCTTGTCTTATAGCCTATGCATCATTGTCTTTGATTTTTTTTGCTTTTACATAAGCCATAAATACAAAAAAATAACGTTTTAAGATATTCAAATGATTCCAAATACACATGTTGCAGAGCCTTCACACAATCATGGACAAAATTTCTGGCATAAAAGATGTTAAGTTATTCTGCTTTTTCGACTGAAAGGCAACAGAAAAGCAGTGACGTATGCTCAGAATATTCATGTTCTCTCTTCATTATGATCATACATGTTTTTGCGTGTTTTCCATTGTGTAAACAGTGTAAATAATAATATGTACAATTAGACAGAAATTGCTTAGTGCCATTTAGAATAACTAGAATGTACATACATGATAGTTTTAGATTTTTTGAATATGTAATTTTTGGACCAAAATTGTTATTTTACATTAACTATAATGTGCTGATTGTATTTCTGAAACATTGACAAGCTAATTTTGTGTCCATTCCCAGAATGTCCCAGTGAGCTAACCTTTATAAGATTGTTTTGAAGTTAAGTTCGATGCAAAGTGTGATTTACATATATTTTTTAAGGGTATAGTTATATTAATATTGTCACATGTAAGTAAATCCACATCTTTGTGTCCCCTGCAACATGGCAGAAACAGGGATTACTTTGTCATGTGTTGGCGGCAACAGGCTGTTGTATGACAACTTTTGAATGACTTGCTGATGTCTTCAAAGTTGGTATGCACATTGGTCATGGCCAGTATATAACCCATGTTGATTTGGGTTAGTAGGTCAAATATCAAGGTAATCTTCAAGCAGATGAGATGCGACACATTTGTTTTAGAAATGATGTAAGAACAGTACAGTAAACAATGCTGAAGTGTTCATACATTTTATAACAGTTCTACTAAATTGTTCATAATTTTAATTATCCAAAATACCTGCCAGTAGTTGGCGGTCTTTAATGTCTTGGGTATTTGTTAATACTTAATTAAAGCTAATACATAATATTACATTAATGTGCTTAAATGTATACCCATGCTTTGTTTTGTGCATAAAATTGCTTCATGAAAGCTGTGCCTTTGAAATGTTTGTGATATTTTTATCTATGTTAACTATTTACTAAATTCTTAAATTTTATGTTGGTGGGTATGAAGAAAGGTTGAATTATCCTCTATCACTTGAACTTATAGTTTAAGCCTGTGAGTGTACATGTGCAACTAGTAGGTATGAAGCATAATATGGAATAAGGGCAATTATTGTTTGATAACAAGTTCAAGTTTGTTCACATATAAAGGAGCTTTAGTTGATTATCTATGTTAAACACAAGAAATGAAATTGTAAATTTTAAGGTTCTGATTTTTAGCTGGTATGTTTTCCGAAGAAAAAGTATATTTTTTAACCTTGTTGTCAACGGCCTAGTGCAAAAGCTTGAACCCTTGCCTCAATCCAAAACCCTTTAGAGCTGCACTCTCACAGATTGACCATTTTAACAACTTTTTTATTTTTTGTCTTTGAAAGAGCAATTTTTTACATAAATATCTGCAAACCAATGATATAAGATTGCTGACAAAAAATCAGATCATAGATTTTCATATTTCCGTTAGAAAATTAATGTTTTATGGCTTAAACCGTTTCTAACGGGTAAAGAAAAATGCATCAAACATGAATTTTTGAACTTGACTATAAAAATCTGTGATCTTATATAACTGGTTTCCATGGATTTTCGCAAAAATTGGCTCGTTCCAAGACAAAAAAAATATAAAAAAGGTGTCAAAATCTTCAATCTGTGAGATTGCAGCTTTAAGATATTCGTATGAAACTTTATGTCAGAGACAATATACTCATTTACAGCAAGGCCCATAACTCTGGCTATAATAATTGTCCCATGTTTGACTGAAAAAACAACACGCAAGCGTTGGCTTTTGCTCTGCTGAGCTTTGGTTTATAGTTTGCGGTCAGTCCTCGATTGTAGAGATTACACACTGTTATCAGGGGAAATGAGAAAACACAATTATCTCACATAAATAATTCCATTTTTACTTGCATGCAGAAGTAAGGGTCAAGGACGAAACATGGTAAGGGTCAGGGACAAAGCATGGTAAGGGTCAAGGACGAAGCAGAGCTTGTTATATTTTTACATCTTTGTCTTTATAGTGTAAAATTACTTGTATCACCATTGACGTCCTGTATATATGTTTGAAAATTTTTAATCTTCAAAATTTGTGTTTCATAACAATGCATTCATTATTCACAAACTTAAATTTTATTGAAGACGGTTCCATGAATGAAATTTTCCAGTTGATTGTTGTTTCTATGCAGATTTAATAAACTATTTTTATCAGCTTGGTTTTTATTACTTTTGTGAATGAGGTTTCATCCTTATAAAATGTGATGTAAGCGATAAAATACAAAATCAGGTTAAAGCCTAATCTATTAAATTAGGCTTACGCCTCGGTTCACATTAAAGGCCAGGGTGCATGACACCAAATATCCTACCGGATAGCAATTAAGCCTATATGGCAGAGGAGGCGTGGTTAATCGGGTTAATGAGGTCTGCTCTGGTCAGCAGTTGTGATTGTAAACATTCACACATGGCTTGTGGTGTTTTATGTTTCTGAAAGAGTGGTACAGAAGAATCTTTCCATTGGTTTCTCATTTCAGATTAGATAAATAAAGTTTCATATACCATGACCAATACTTCCACGAATTGTGTTATAATAAGCCATTTGATAGCCTATATCACCCCAGATAACGGATGTTTCCCACCCTATGGCAGTAACATCCTAATACTATGATAGTAAACCTGTAGTAAACAGGATCTGGTAGAGAAATTCAGTTGGCTGTTAGAGGGTCATGAACTTTCAAGATCTGTCAATCAGCATTGCTGGGAAATTTGTAATTGTTTGACAGTTATGAAAAAAATATATTTGAAAGTAGATTTATAACTGTTTGAGAGTCTTGAAATTCAAAAGATATGTTAATGATACATTTAATAAACCATCTCGCAAATTTTAGCAATATTTGTTTGTTAAGTATTTGTTTATTTGAAAAAATGTACTGGCAGTACAGCTCGGTGAGGTCAAGTGAAGTGGCCACTTTTCTGACTGTCTGCCTTTTATACTATTACCCCGGCCTTTAACTTTCTCGGGTTAACATTATATGCTATCACCCTCCATGGGATCAGAGATTTATATAATCAAGATCTTAGTTTTGGTTTTAAATATTTTTCAATTGATGTCTAGACCGTATATTTTTATGCCCCCGAAGGTGGGCATATTAAAATCGCACCGTCCGTCCGTCCGTCTGTCCGTCCGTCCGGCTCTGTAACTTTCCCTTGTATGGACAGATTTTAAAATAACTTGCCACATGTGTTCCACATACCAAGACGACGTGTGGCGTGCAAGACTCGTGTCCCTACCTCAAAGGTCAAGGTCACACTTAGTGTTTATTCACAATGGAGTGCTGCATATAAGGACATAGAGTATAGGTTGTCGTGTCCGGGCTGTAACATTCCCTTGTATGGACAGATTTTAAAATAACTTGCCACATGTGTTCCACATACCAAGACGACGTGTCGCGTGCAAGACCCGTGTCCCTACCTCAAAGGTCAAGGTCACACTTAGTGTTTATTCACAATGGAGTGCTGCATATAAGGACATAGAGTATAGGTTGTCGTGTCCGGGCTGTAACTTTCCCTTGTATGGACAGATTTTAAAATAACTTGCCACATGTGTTCCACATACCAAGACGACGTGTCGCGTGCAAGACCCGTGTCCCTACCTCAAAGGTCAAGGTCACACTTTGTGTTTATTCACAATGGAGTGCTGCATATAAGGACATAGAGTATAGGTTGTCGTGTCAGGGCTGTAACTTTCTCTTGTATGGACAGATTTTAAAATAACTTGCCACATGTGTTCCACATACCAAGACGACGTGTCGCGTGCAAGACCCATGTCCCTGCCTCAAAGGTCAAGGTCACACTTAGTGTTTATTCACAATGGAGTGCTGCATATAAGGACATAGAGTATAGGTTGTCGTGTCCGGGCTGTAACTTTCCCTTGTATGGACAGATTTTAAAATTACTTGCCACATGTGTTCCACATACCAAGACGACGTGTCGCATGCAAGACCCGTGTCCCTGCCTTAAAGGTCAAGGTCACACTTAGTGTTTATTCACAATGGAGTGCTGCATATAAGGACATAGAGTATAGGTTGTCGTGTCCGGGCTGTAACTTTCCCTTGTATGGACAGATTTTAAAATAACTTGCCACATGTGTTCCACATACCAAGACGACGTGTCGCGTGCAAGACCCGTGTCCCTACCTCAAAGGTCAAGGTCATACTTAGTGTTTATTCACAATGGAGTGCTGCATATAAGGACATAGAGTATGGGTTGTCGTGTAAGGGCTGTTACTTTCCCTTGTATGGACAGATTTTAAAATCACTTGCTACATGTGTTTCACATACGAAGACGACGTGTCGTGTGCAAGACCCATGTCCCTACCTCTAAGGTGAAAGATACACTAAGTGTTTATTCACAAGGGAATTCTGAATATAAGGACATAACAGTGTAGGTTGTCAAGTATGGGTGGTATTTTTTTATGTTCAGAGGCAATTTAAAATAACTTGCCATATGTATTTGACACGTAAAGGCAAGATCAACTTTTCATGTACTGACCTTGTTCGTAGGTCAATGTCACATTCGGGGGCATTGGTCACATACTTTGACAGGTCTTTTGGTATATTTTCGGAGGGGGCCGCTCTGAAGAAGAGGAACATTTAAAACAAAGAATATGAACTTAGAATAAATCATTACAGGTTTGGTACAAATATTTACATACCGGTATATGATAATATCATCTATTCAATATGTTTCTACTGCCATTCGATATTAACAAATTCGCGTATAAAAGGTATTATATTGGGTGTACTTTCGGTTTTAACCGGGACAGGTTAAATTTCAATGTTTGTTGGGTGTACTTTCGGTTTCAACTAGGACAGGTTATAGGTATGACGTCACCATTGCGTCATATGTACTTCCGTTGTGTGGAAAATTCTCAATAAAAAAATAATGTTTTTATGACTGATAGACATGTTTTCACATGCTCAATACACTGTAAATCAAAAATATCATTATTCCTGAAACTTTTATACCTTGAGTATCTATTATTGCCTGATTAATCCTTTAGAATAGAGATTTAAGCATAAACTGCTGCCCTATAGTTGAACAGTCATTTTGGAAGAACTGTCATGGCGGACTGTGCAATTTTTAGAGTTTGTTTTTCAAGTGGAGAGATTTTTCTTAGGAATAACTTGACCCCCCTTTTTATTGGCTTAAAAGGTTATTTAAAGCTTGTACTTTATGAATATATATGTTTATCATAGTCTGCATTCGCTCGAAATGCCTTTAAATGTTGTCTAAAATAATAATTTCACATTGAATTATAGAGGAAATGACAATGGTGGTGTGTAACCTTAAATTTCAATGTTTTGTTGATGTTTAAATTACTGACTTGAAGGTTAACGATTAATAACTGAATATTTGTTTAAAGCATGGCATCTTTGAAGGATAAAGTTGTAATAATTACAGGTGAGATCGTTTGTGAATTTTAGTTAAACTTAAGTACGTAAAAATGTACATAGGTGTACTGGTTATAAATGCTACACAGTGATCCAAGTTGATATTTATTCAATTTTATCCGGTCTCCCCACACAACAGCAGAGGAGGGTGAAGGATTAAAATAAGATTCCGTATTATGAAGTCGCTGTTTCTTTCCAGATACACCTTCGTGTTTTTTTTTCTTCTGTGTGGACAAGCTTATAAATACATCGGATACCTTAGACAGTCAAACTTTGGTATAACTTCATCTATTGACAATGCAGCTATTTATAAGCCTACATGTATGTGTGATATATTGGGTGTGCAGCTATTTATAAGCCTACATGTATGTGTGATATATTGGGTGAACTTTCGGTTTCAACTAGGACAGGTTAAATTTCAAGGTTTTGTTGATGATTTCTGGCTTTGACGTTAACGATTTATAACTGAATATTTGTTAAAAACATGGCGCCTTTGAAGGATAAAGTAGTAAAGTAAACCTCTAACGTTTATTTTCAATTTGATTAACCGTTTACCCCGTTAAATAAAAATAATACTGATAATTGTTAACGACAATTTTGATCAAAATGTAATGTTAAAATATTGTAAGGCTAATTTTCAACGTTAAAAATGACCATTGATTGCAAAGCAGTCGAAATTGAATACATTTTAACATTAAATCTTTATCAAACTTGTCGTTGTAAAATTATCACTATTTTTGATGGAACACAGGCACATGGCTATGAGCATTAGGCCAGATGTCAAGGCTTTTCACAATGCACATGATTTCAAGTGAATAAGTCTATATACATACTCTTTAATAAGTCACTGTAATGATATACACGTCCCGTTCTAGACATAGGAACCGGTAGAGAGGCGTGACCACGGCTTGACACTGCGGCCAAAGTCAGCCTCATCTGCCGGTATACGTCTATCTATACGTTCGGCGAATTTTTTTACGTGCGGGTACCAAGGGGCTCATTCACACCCGTGTTATAGGTTCCGGCGATGTGACCGGTATTGGTGCGGCCACGGCGCTACACATGATCCAGTTTCAACCCCGACTGGTTATCACAGGGCGGACCAAGAGCAAATTGGACGCAGTTGAGGACAGCTTACTGGCCGCTGGTCTCAAACATGACAGAGTGAGAACTGAATTTATCGTGATTTAAACTCTTCAATTTAATTTATATTGGTATGCTCAATGCATGCCTTATAACCTCAATATGTATGTGTTTTATTTAGCCATACGCTATGGAATTTTTATTAAAAAAACAACCGCAAACAATTTTCGTTCTTTATACGACGTATGCTTGAATCTAGGTATATATCAAAAAGAATTTGCCATAGAAATCAACAATTATCAGCTATATATTAAGCGTTTTGACAGGCATCAGCAGAAGCGTGCTTAAAACTCGAACAAAATCAAACACAAACTGTAAGCAGCATTCATACATACTTAGCATGCTTTATTTTTCAGTTCCTCAGCGCTGTTTGTGACGTCATGGATGACGCTCAACTTGAGAATCTCGTGCAGAAAACGCTGGATATGTTCGGACAAATAGACGTCCTGGCAAGTGCATTTTTAGCTCTACTGGCCAAAGGCCAGAAGAGCTTATGCGATGGTAATGTGTACGTAGTATGTGCATCCGTGCGGTCGTGCGTCCGTGCGGTCGTGCGTCTGTAAACAATTGCTTGTGAACACGATACAGTCTTCACTTGTACAGTATCTAGATATCCATTAGAGGTCGGTTCCTTTCGAAAACCAGCCAGATCCGCCCATGCATGCCTAGATTATGGCCCTTGATAGTATAAAAATTCTATTGTGTAAACAATTGGTTGTGAACACGATACAGTCTTCACATTTCAGTTTTGATTATATCTCGATGAAACTTGTACAGTATCTAGATATCCATTAGAGCTTGGTTCCTTTCGAAAACCAGCAAGATCCGCCCACGAATGCCTAGATTATGGGCCATGAAAGTTTTAAAGAAATGCTTTCTATTTTTAGCCAGGTCTGCATGAGCGAATTCTATTTTTAGCCAAGTTTACATGTATATATGTTAATTCAAGTCTAGAGTTAAGGGAGACAATTTGCAAGTCTAGGATTTTGAGAGACAATTTTATTTTTGCTTCTGCAGTTGATTTTGTGAATTACTCTGCTTTGTTCTTGTTGAAAGCCCAAAGGCCATTTTTTAGCTTTAAGTTCTGTAGTTTGCGCATTCATCTTAACAAAATTGATTGTGAATGTTTAAGTCATGCACCTGGTGTCATTACTGGCCACACCCAGGGTTCACAGGTTTGGTAAACATATCTCTGGAAAGGTTTGAAAATCTTTTTGTGTGTTCGTGCATCCATCTCAGCACAATTGATTGTGAATGTTTGTTCAAATTGATCAATGTTGTCCTAGGATGCCCTTGACTTTGACCTGTTGACCAACTTTTTTTAACTTTTAAAACTACAGATAATTTTACTATGAGTACAGTTTTGAAAGCATTTTTTTTTGTCAGATGACTTTTACTTGGCACATATTAAAATAGTTCATGCAACTAATCTGCTTACAATACTTTCTGGGCTCAGATGTTGAACGTGCTACGTTTTCAGGTAACCCAAACACAAAACATAAACTATATGTCTGTTGCCTTTTACCCATACATACATGCTCTGGATTGATATGACCACAAAAGCCATGCCAGTGGAGCATAGGCCCTTTTGGGCCTCTTGTTTATGCGTTGTTACGATACGTTGGCGTTTGAGTAAAGTATTGATCGCATGTTGACGTGTGTTCGTAACGTAATAACGCAATATGGACGCGTGCAACGCAATGCTGGGGGAATGCAAGTAACAAACATGGGCTTCAACGAGAGCACCACGTTCGGATGTTGGACGCAAAACTACCAGCTTTCTAACTAACTATTCGGCAACCAATTTGATACGAAAGCGTGTGTTTTGAAAAGGTCCATTTAAATACTATAACGATTTTCTTCTAAACAAGTTATAGTCGGAAAAAATAAACAACCTGATATAATGTTCTGTATCGTCAGTATAATACCCCAAGACACATCAGGACTACTCATATACAACATCCGACCTCTTACTGCCATGAGTATCCAGTTTGGGTGGGGTTGGCGAACCTTTTTTCATCTCAGTTATACTTCTATCCATAAATATCGTCAGGTAAACAACGCGGCGGTGTTGGCCTACCATACTGTCATGGATACCAACATGGCGGAGTTTGATCACGTAATGAACACGAACATCCGGTCGCCTTTCCTCCTGACCAAGCTTTGTTTACCTTACCTTATAAAGACCAAAGGTATACCTGGTACATTTCTAGCTTCCATAACTATTGTTGTCTTTATTGCTCCGTTTATTGACAAACATCGGTCCCTGTGGGTATATTTTTTCCCAGAAGCAAATGTACCCAAGGGAATAATTGTTTTATAAACGGGGCAATAGGTATCGGTCCGAAAGGGTAAACGAGTTTTTCACACACACACACACACACACAAGCTCGCACGCGCACGCACGCACGCACGCACGCACGCACGCGCGCGCACACACACACACACAGTCACACACGCATGCACACTGCAATTATTATTATATACAAAACTTGTAACCATCACTGACGGATACTGTCACCTATGAGGTTCCCACATTTCTGTAAGATTATATAAGAAGTTAGTTGAAGTACTTACGCAAGGTCAAAGGTATCTCCCTGATGACTGTATTAGGATTCCGCACGAGTTCGAATGATGCGAGTCCGTAAAATAGTTGGTTCGTTTATCTTGACTTAAATGATTTAATTTTCATTCGGTATAGGTTTGTAAGTGAAAGTTCTGTTTCAAACCAAACTGCTCATTTCTTATTTTTTTCAGGCTGCGTTGTGAACGTTTCAAGTATTTCGGGTCAATTTACGGTAACATATTTGTTTTGACATTCTTTTTGAACGCCGGCCTCGGTGAAGAATGAAATAAGAAGTGTGTTGATCAATTGTAGCAATGCCTTTGTTAACAATTCTTTGAATTCTATAAAACGTCTTGCTAAAGCTCGAAAGTGGCATTTAACAGCAGTTTCTGTATTCCAGTACCAAAACGAGGCTGCCTATGGAATAAGCAAGGCGGCGCTAGACCAGTTCACGGGGATTCTAGCTAATGGTTGGCTAACATGTTGAACTTATTTAATACAGATGTTTGATATTGAACTGGTATTGCGGAAAGTTACTCACATTTGGTGTCCATTTGTGCTTGTGGCATGACGTGCAGTTCAAGTCGTACCACCTAGCAGTTGACACTCTTTACAACAACCATGTAATAATGATGATTATTATATGGCTTCCGGTGGTTCATAGAGAAATGTCACAGTGCTGTAGCTCGCTGTCACGTCCAAAACAATCGTACGTGCGCAAGTAGCCGGGACACAATTTCAACGACGTCATTTCTGAAAAGACGTTCGTTTGCACACAATATAACGTGATTGTCTGGATTTTTTTTTGAATTAAATGACATTTTATATCGTTTTACGGCATATGCACCTTTTTATTTCAGTGTCAATAATTAAGCAATACACTTAGTGAGCAACAGAAGTGCCTTCACTTATCTTCTATATTTTCAGAGATGGGTGAACATGGCGTGAGAGTCAACTCCGTCAAGTAGGTTTGAAGTTGATTTTCCGAGAAGATTATGGTCAATTGTGTACCATTTTATGCTATAATAAATGCATGCAAAATAAAATTTGCTATTCGACAAACTAAATTCTCTTTTTGTCCAGGACTGTCAACGTAAAGTCACTATGGCACTGAAAATGCGAAGTCTGTAGATTTCTATTCTTTCTATTTCTTGTCGTACATGAACGTTATCATATGTTGTAAATGGTAAATAGTTATCAAAACTTCGCTTGCAGCCCAGGGGTGATCCGGACGGGTATCCAGAGGAAAGGCGGCATGAGCGAGCAGAGATACGCCCAGGTAGGGCATTCGGAGCTCTATATATTTCTGTTCTAACTTCTGAAATTTCCCCCCACGTACCTTACATTCCTTTGTAAAACGTCCAAAATGTATCCAAGTGATCATTTCAACCTCAGCGGAAGTAGTTAGCAATGTGTTCTTCGTAGCGCAGTTGATCAATTTGGAGCTTACTAGAGTTGAACCTCACGAAATAGTAGATTTACAAATATTTTGGACATTGCCAACTACTAACGAACCCTACGTTAAGCCACCAACGAACATATGCATCCTTATATTCCAGTATGCGGAGGACCAACAGAAGACCCATCCGCTTGGTCGTGTCGGAGAGCCTGATGAGGTTGCCATGGCGATCACCTTTCTCGCTTCCGACCAGGCGTCATTTACTTCCGGCCAGATACTGTACGTGGATGGCGGGCGACACAAGAAACCAACATGATTCTGGAACTGGATTTGTTGGAGTGATCGACAAGGTGGTTGTAATGGACTAACCTTCCGTGGAATACGCTTAACGTGATATTTTAGCTCCAGCCTGAAGTCACGTGCCCTCTGAATATTCAGACAATACTATCTTAGCTACACTATATTTCAAATAAAGTTAAAATAAAAGTGATCTAACAAAAAACTATGTTTGGTTAATTTACCGTATCTGATGAGTTATTACTTATATTAAATATGCAGACGAGACAATATTTTCTTCATTATAGATCGTGTATATGTATCGCCTTCTAATAAGATAAGATAAATTAAAATAAGTTAACCTTTGTGCCAAGCCACTGGTTGCAAACCTAATTTCTTATCTGATATTTTTGGATATTTATTCGATTTGCTTAATTTAAGCTCCGTGTTCTTCTTTCCAAAGGAACATGCGTGTCGTATGTTCGATTATAAAATGATGATGTAATATTTTTACTGTCAATTATGTTTAGTAAATACCTATAAAGTAACCAAATGTATTGTCATGTTTTTCTTATTTTGCTTTTATTTTACATGATACATGGCATAATGCATTCCTGACAGAGTTCACTTCTCAAAATGTCACAATATTATAAATAAAATGCAGAAGTCTTGCTAAGGCTTGAGTCTAAGATGTGCCGGATGGTCTTAAATGTAGATGAGGCGAGTCAGATATGTGCCAGTAGTTTTATAATTTAGTTGATGCTTGAGTCTTATATGTGCCGGATAGTCTGAAATCTAGTTAAGGCCGGATGGTCTAGAATCATCTAGTTGTATCTCGTATCTAAGATGTAATGTTATTAACTATACATTGGATTTGAGTTTAACCATACCAGCAATGGAAACCAGTGCATACAATTATCTCTATTTGTTCGGTATTCTACTGTGTGAAGCATTGATGACGCGAATGGATACGTTGTCTGGCGTCGTCTTCCGCGTCGTCGGAATCGCAGTTTGGCTTGTCCGGGATGTTTCATGGCCAAGCATTTCGGGGTTTAAAAATTATTTTGCACATATGTTTACCATAGGAAAGCGATAGATTTGTTTCCTTTCAAGCCTGTAAGGGTCTGCTCAAGAAATTGCTGAAAAAACTCTGATGAAGGAGTTATACCGAAGAACATTTCAAACCAACTTTATCTCCTATGTTGTGAGGCAGCTTATAGACTCGTTAAGCTTATAGAACGCAATGTTCATGTCACATTCGCTTCAAACATTAGCATTGCTATAAGTTATTGAATAAGATCTTTGACCATATAAAGCATGCTTACGCGCTTTACGGGAATAGTCCTTTGGAGCATTCAAGATCCCAAAAATGAATTTCAATCCTTAAAACTCTGTCTTACTTCAACGCTATTTCAATGTTGAAGAAACTTTGGATTTGGAAGTTGAATAGACTATGTGAGTTCAACGAGAAACAATGCTACAGTTTCATGCTGCATGTCCAATGTTTCGGGATACGTTCTGAGGGACGGACCCAGGCATCACGTGCGCCGGCTAGTCAGCTTCTAAGATCATCTTGCATATATATTAGGTCAAACTATGTGCATATATGTACGGTGGACTTCATTTTTTAGGTCGAATTTGTTTTGTGATATATATTTAATGTGTGTGTGCATGATTTTGTACATTGTTTTCCGACGTCCGTATCCGGTGAGCGTTGGTCCTTTTTTGTTCTAAATAAAAAATTTGTAACGAACGTTATGGTTCCCAAATACAAAATGCGAAATTGTAGGATGATACCAAGCCAGATGATTGTGTTAGTGACATCCTTATAAAAAATATATACACGATTATACATGAATTATACCATTTTCTACTGCAATATAGATTAAGCAGTGAGAATATTAATTGTGTTGTTAATAAAATTGTTGTTTTTTACGACAGTGCTAAAGCGTGTTTCGGTGTGTCCAACTTTTCTAGACAGAATAGAATTAAAAAATACAGCAAAAATAAAAGTTGGTTTAATAACGAATGTAAAAGCGTAAGAAAGAATTTCCATATAGCAAAGATGTTTGCAAAAGCTACGCAGAATTTTCACAATTAACAAATTTGCAATCAAAAACTATTAGAAAAGACTATTAAACAAGTTTTTAAAAAGAAACAACGATTAAGCGCTTCTTTGTTAAAACAGCTAAGCAAATCTGACCCCAAAAGTTTTTGGAAAGATTTGAACTTTTGAAAGCCTAACAACTGTCCTGCATCATTTAATGCGATGTTTGATCATTTTAAAAATGTTAACTCGGATGACATAACTGATGTACAAGCTGATAACAATACGGACATACATGTGTTTGATATTCAAGTAGATGTAGATATCAACATGCTAGGTAGCGAAATAACACTTTAAAACTGCTGTAAGGCCCCCCCTCTTTCAAAGAATATTGGGCAACTGGTGTTATTAATCCTGTGTATGCAACTAAGGGTGACATGTGTGAAACATCTATTTATCGCCCAATAACACTGTTTAGTTGCTTTGGTAAGCTATTTACTAAAGTTTTAAATAATAAATTGTTAAAATTCATTAAAAAGTACGATATGCTAAGTGAATTTTAAACTGGTTTAAGACTGGAACATTCAACAGTCGATAACATGTTTGTATTGTTTTAAATACGCTTATAGAAAATCTGTACACATTTCGCAAGAAATTGTTCTGTGCATTAATTGATTAAATGTGCTTTTGATTCTATAAAAAGAAACATGCTATGGTTTAACTTACATGGTCACAAGATCCAAGGAATTCAGTTTTAATGTTGTTCGGAATATGTACGGAATATGTACGAACAAGCAAAATGCTGTGTAAAAGTTATGAATGGGACAAAGCTGGAATATTGTCCTTGCTGTGTTGACAAGGAGCTAGAATGTTTATATCCTTTACTATTTCCATTCTTTGTTAATGATTTGCATCAATATCTTTTTTTTAAATCGCTTGTTTGTAAATTGTTTAGTAATTGATAAACATGAAGATAATTACAGATGAATTGTTTTTTTTAAAGTTTTTTTGTACTACGTTATGCTGACGATACTGTTATATTGTCTGAATCAGATTTACGGCCATACCTATATGAGAACTATTGTTTGCAGTGGAATTTAACTGCTAGTACTTCAAAAACTGAGGTTGTTATTTTCTCCAGAGGCAGAGTTTTTTTATGTAATGATACAGTAGATGTTGTTTTAGATCAAAACAAACCCATGTGAATCTCTAAGTAAGAATATTCAGTGTCAAATAGAGCACATTATAAAAACACACACCATAAAGCCCATTTACCTCCAAATAACACATGTGAAGCTATCAGTAAGCATACACAGTGCCCATCAGACCACATTTTGGAAACCATTAAGCTCATTTAGATCAAAACAAACCCATCTGCAGCTGCTCTAAATATGTCTACTCAGTGTCAATTCAGGGATATTGATATAAACAAAATGATATAGATCAGTTATGGTTTAAGTTACACGTAAGACTATTTTTATATAAGTTAAGTTTCTTTTATACAACTAATGGTATACTCATATTCATTAATGTATCGTCAAAAGGACATCATTGTCATATACATGCGATTGCTTATCACATTTCACGATGATATTACAAACTACGTTATAAATGAGTTCGTTAACCTACTTTACATCGGTGCCTTTTTTGTACGCTTTTTAGGGCGGTGGGATTTAAGTGGAGCAATAATAGAGTAGAATACACTATTCTTAATGGCAACTATTTGCGGTTTATATATGTCTTCCGTAAAGTCACAGTTGAAACTAGCCGATCTATCATTGTTTTTGCGAGATATACTTGAATATGTGGTAGTCTGCATCGCCGATTCCACTTTTCAATTGTTGTCAAAATCTACAACACCAAGGATGATAAAATACCGATACGTTTTTTACAATTTATTAGCAAATTGAAAATATGGAATCTCAAATTTTTCAGGTGTTTTAAATTGATATTATTCCCGGCCTTTACCTTATCTGTATGGGAGGAAGAGTGACCGGTCAACATGTAGGGACGTGTTGCCATTACACTCATATTTTCAATGAACATGATTAATTCACTGATTTTAAGTGCAAAGAACCCTATATTTCCATAAGTTGCTGAATTTTACCAGGAAATGTTCGAGAGTATTTGTATCTTTATATATGGCACACATTTAAATAAATATGGACGTATATTTCAATGTGTTTTGCTAATGTTTCCAATGCACCTTAAATAAACATGCTGAATTGATTACCTTCAGGTCAAGGTCAATACCAGTTCAAGGTCAAGATACAAAATTCCACAAAATTTGAGATTTCCTGTACACTTTTTTAGTGTTTGTTGCAAATGCAAAATTATTTGTGTCTAATTCTGAATAAAATAATTGTAAATTTAAAATTCCGTTACTTCAGCTCAAATTGTATGGAATCTTCAACATAATTTAGTAGCCCTAGTGCTGCGCCTGGATTTTGTTGGCTTTTAATTGGCTTTATGATTATCAACGTGTGTATTATTTGCCACTGAAAATGCCTTATGTATGAAGAACATGGACACATTTGGTTCTGAATGGGCTTAATGGTTGCAGCATATGGTCTATTAGGCACGGGAAATGCCTAATTACGGCTGCACATGAGCTGCTTGGAACGGGTTTTAAGGTTGCCAAAATGTGGTCATTTTAGCACTTATAACGTTTCATGAGATCTTCACATGGTGTGTCTATGGCACAAAACTGCGCACGTGTTTTTTTACTCTGTATTGGCTGCATGGTTGCCAAGATATGGTCTATTTGGCACACATTATAATAAATTAGGGCTGCATATTGGTTTGTTTGGCTCTGAATGGACTTTATTGCTGTCCAACTGTGTAACGTGGCACTAGTTAGGTTTAATACAAGCTGCGCATGTGTTTATTTGGCTCTGAATTGGGATTATGTTAGCCAAAAAAGTGGGATTTGGCAATTAGTAGCTTAATTATAAATGCACATATTCTTTTTTGGCTCTGAATGGGCTTATGGTTGCCAAACTGTTTATTTTGGCATTGATTATGCTTAATAAAAGCCGCACATGAATTCGTTTGGCTGTAAATGGGTGGTTGCCACGGTGTGATCTATTTGATAATGAGTATGCTAAATTATATCAGCACATATGCCATACTTGCCAAATTGAAGTCTTTTTTGTATTGATTATGCTAAATAAGTTTAAGCTGTACATGGGTTTGTTTTGCTTTAAATGGGGCTAATGGTTGACAAAATATAGTATACATGGCACTGAAAAGGTAATTTTATGAGTTTGTTTTGCTCTAAGTAAGGTGCCTGCGAAATTGTTGTCAATTTGGCACTGAGGAGGCTTACAACTATACATGCGTTTGTTTTGAATGTGATTTATTGTTATCACAATTAATTTGATAGAGAAGTTTGCTGACATAAGTATAGACATTTTAAGGTGTGTTTATCTTTGACTATGCATGACAGTAAATATGGTAACACTTGGAATTGTCAGACCCCATTAGGGTTTGTGTAAAATCCGTATATGGTTAAAAATGCGGACTGTAATGCCTTGTTGTTTGCTTGACAGACGATGGACCAATTTGTAGCAGCATTGCAGGAGAAATTGGATTTATTGGGTACTGAACTGTCTAGATATCTGTTTACACTAAATGGTCTCAAGTTTAGAAAAGTCATTTATTTGGGTTTATTGATACAGCTTCCTAGAGCCTCTTTGTTGTATGTTTGGCACACCATGGACCAACAAAAGGTTTGTTTTGAAAGACAGCGTAATTAAGAACAGTCAGTCTGAGGTGACTGTTTAGATTTTGGTTAATGGTAGCCAAAATGCGATTGAATAAACCCTGGCTTGACGTTCGTAGATCGCGTCTGTGACCAACAACCAGGGAGATACACCGGGCGGCTGGCTTGAGTCACAAAGTTTACATTTTAAAACACGTGTTGGCTCTTTCTAAAAACTGATTAGACCTGTTTTACGGTTGTTTGGTTCTACTATATTGACATATTTAGTTGGAAAAAACACTGGGTGGACTTGAACATTTATTCTTCCAGCTTGATGAGCTTACACGAACCTCACACAAATATTGTATGATATACCGCATCGCCAGATGTTGGGCCATCAGACATACATATTGCGTAGGCACATGTGTATAAGTAAGAACATGAATTGCGCATTTTGAACACTAAATTTGGCGTCATGCTCATGACGTCATTACGAAAGTGTATTATTGAAATGACGTGCAACATTAACGTATCAGTTTTACATCTTGCTTAAAATTGTAGATGTTCTCCAAATGCGAAATCTTAACGGAAAATAAATTAAGAAGAGATTCATTTTTGTGTGTATTTTTTAATCCATTGAGCCTCGTTTTCATCACAGACTATGAATATATGTCAAACTCAGTAGGGACGAAATAGTTGGTTGCTTTGGGATCATCAGTTAACTTATGACCATAAATTGTCGAGAAAATGATACAATCCTTTAAAAGAAGGCTAAAATAAATTGACACACATAAAAAATCATTATTTTGCCATTTTGTTCAGAAAAGGCGCACAATATAGGTTGATGTAAACATATATTTTCGTTTAGTGCATTATCATGTTTACTCATTTGACTATAATGATATCTTGAATGATGATCGTATATATTTTTATCTGTACCTTAATCAAATGCATTTATGTTTTGTTCTGATAATGTAAGTCAAAGTCAAATATGTTGAACACGACAATGCATTGCAATTATTTATGTTTTTGCATCATCCTATGTTGTGCGCATTAAATTATTATATCGTTTGTCATAATTATGCCCGAAGGCTCATTATCGTGCGATGCGGATACTATGTAGCTTGTTAAGCACTAGTTTCGCTAAAGTAGGGACATTTGAATGTTTAACTTGACTTTTAATATGAAAAAAGAGATGAAATGTAAATAAAACATATTTGTGATTTTATTTATGTAAAGACTTTTTCAAATTACGAAAAAAAGAAAGAAATAAGTAATAACGCTGTCAATATAGGTCAATTTGGATTTCGACGTTCTAATGATTTAGACTTTAATTTTGAAATGCTTAGTTGTGTATGTCAAAAGGAAGTACATTTTTAAACTGTTATCATCTATTCATTCACGTTCTTGTTTATATGCCTAGTGGGCAAATTTGCAACTGGGGTATTTTGGTAGCGTGTATATAGTTATTGGGAATTTGGATCAGTTTGTTTTATAAAATGCTAAAGGTTTGTGTTAAATAGAACATTATACATAATGATAGGGCTAATATTACTAACCTTGAAATCAATTTCTGTAAATCCTTCAACTCTAATTCACTTTGCGATATTATTTTGCAGTATTTATTTATTAAATAACAAAGAAATCGTTGTCTTTCAAAACAAAGAAGTAATAATGTCAGTTTTTTCACTCTAAAAAAATCAAGAATGCATTTAAATTTATAACTTCAAAAGTAAAAGATGAAATAGGAGTGCGATAGCTTTTAATTCAATGTATTTGAAAGCTTAGAATTCCATTTTGATAGCATATGGGTCCCAAACAAAGACCAAATGGCCAAACTTAAAAACAATACAGTTAAATCAGACATAAACATGGTATTGCAAACATTTGAGTCCTTTGTACAAACAGTGTGCCAAAAGCATTCATAAATGAAGAACAAAATAAATGATTTGTATTTATAAAAAAATCTCTTCTTGATTTTGTTTAAATTTGCTAGTTATTTAATGTAAATTCCGCCTTATCAAAAATACACCCGGTCGCAAAAACAATTGTTGCGCTATATAACATTGAGTACCCACAAGGGTAAATTTGCTCAACCTTTGAGCAAGTTTACCCTAGGTGTTATTTGCGTTTATATGCGCAAATTTGTTCCCGGTGATCAATTTGCCCCCGATGGTAAATCTTGTCATATAAACGCAAAACTATACTTATAATATTACAACCGGTTGGAAACAGCACTTGTTGGACGACTGCCTTGTGTAGAATTTATTTGGATAACACCGTGTTTGTTCATTAAACCTTTAAAACATTTTATTGAAAGGTAACTAAACATGGAGAAATATATGGCATTTCATAAATTGCCATTTTCTACAGATCCTTGTGTATTGAAATGCAATAACAGTTTCAGTTTTTTTTTTGTATAGGCATTATTCTTTGCATTGAAGAGTTCAACTATTTCTGCTAACATAAAGCCATGCAATTGTATATACTTTTGATTGACACTAGCACAATGTTTCATAATACTCTTACAGAAGTCTGTAAGTTTATTTTGTGTTCAACTTTGGCATGCTGCAATGCTATGAAGCGATAGCTATTTCAAAAAAGATCGGAAAACTTTACCCTTAATATCATTTTAAATAAAGCATCATACTGTTTTCAATTATATTCCACGTTTAGACACAGGTTTAAAATACATGAACTTAAAAAGAAATATGTGAAAAATGTTGGGATATTTATTCATACTGTGACCTTGAATTTATGATAACTTTGACCTTGAAAAAGTCAGTGCGGAATGTAAAATTGAATTTCAATATGAAAAAAGGTTAAATACATGTTAAATAAATCTTCGTCTTTTTAATTTGTGGCGGCGATTTTGTACGCCATCTTTGATTTCTCAGTCCACAACATGCATTGCAAATGTATGCCATCACTTCCATCTACTAAACACTTTACCGAACATTTTGATATGTAGCATTGATTTTCTTCTCCTTAAATCAGCCTCTTTTGACATGTGTGTCACTCAGTTTTTCAAATACGCCTACTAAACGCCAGCTCCACCACACTTAACATTGGTGAAAAGAAAATGAGTTGTCAACACTTCCGTGGTGCAGCTTTGCCTTTTGTTTATTTGTTTCCATGTGAAGATAATCTATATTTCATCTGTTTTTTCATTCAATGGAAATATTTGAAAATCGGAGTATGTGGAACTGTGTAGGAATCTATTGTACGAACTGTAGTTTAGGAGTTTTTCTCCCGATTCGTAATTGTGCATATTTTGAGATTTGCCAGCACTTTAACAGACACGCCGTAAAAACCATTCTGGTGCATACATATAACTGTTATTAAAAATACCTACGCTGGTACTCATTATATATTTCAAACTCTTCTTAAAAATAAAGTATGCATATATTTATAAAAGTGGTGGCGCTGCTGCTCTCGTGATGGCGCTGTGGAGTAGTGGTGGCGTTGTCGAGTGTGATTTGCGCTGAATTTGAAATATTAATCATGTGTGGCTTAAAGTTTCATTTTAATACATATTGTTCACAGTTTGGGGGTTTTGATAGTAACTGTTAATTTTTTTGTATCCATTGCATGACTCTTTTGGCATGAAGACACTGCCATTACACAGTCTGTCTCAAGTTTGTATGTTTACTTAGTCATATATTGTGTTCTACCTTTTTGGAGTCATGGCAGCCCCCTGGGACATTGCAGGAAACACTATGTTGGAGGTAAATTGACATAACTCCACTGCAAGCGATTCACATGTAGCTGTTTTGGCAGTATGGTGCAGCACCACAGATGATGGAATTGTTTCTGCAGTAAAATATATACACATATAAATACATTAGTGTTATTTAAAATAAAAAAGATACATATAAATGACCTGAGAATCATCAATTCGTTTAGAATGACATCATTATATACTCATTTTTATTCATATTTAATAACACCTCTAATAAAAAAAAATTGACAGATACATCCATGATATTCATTTGAGGCGGGTAAGAAATCTTACTATTTTAAGCAAAGGTGTCAACCCCAGAAAAAAACTATGGCTTAATCACCAATCAGCTGAATCATCTGTAAAACAATTTTAAAGGCTTTCATTTTTCATTGCCAATGAGCATACCAAGTTTGGTATCCCATTAATACATGCGTCCAAGGTAATTGTTGGCCTACTTCATCCTTTCTTTTCAGGTTGCGTTGTCAACGTGTCGAGTATTTCTGGTCAACTTACGGTAAAGTACATGTATCCGTCTTTACATTCATTTTGGCCATCTGATCTTCATTTGTATAATGTTGTTTTTAGGTCTTGCTAAACATACGTATCACCATGAAATAAATGTTTAACCTGAGCTGTCGTAGGAAATCGAATACCGCATTACGGCGCATGGAAAGGTAAACTAGTTTTGAATAAGGGCCATAACTCAAAAAATAGAGGTATGTTACCAAAGTCGAAGTTGACGCTATTGAATATTGTAAAATTACTAAAACCAGTGAATCTGTCATACTAATTTTGGAAAATTTTAAATTGGAAAGTGGCTATAACTCCCTTTTTACAATTTCTATGTTGAAAAGGGGACATATTTTCGTCAAAATTAGTTGATTAGCGATCTTGACCATTCTTTTTTGATGTTAAAGGTGTTTTCCAAAATTGATTTCAATCCTTCCACCTTTTTATGAGTAAGTGTCCGGACAAAAGCAACCGACTTACCAACAAGCTCACTCCTATATATCCCCACCCCCAAAAACTGCCTTTCACACGGGCGCTTGATATTATGAACACATTGCGCACAATTTAAGTTTGTGTTTGATTCTTTGTACACTTACAGAACATATGTATATTATTTACAAAATCTCTGGACGCACCCTGGATGCATCCAATATGCCTGCCAATATTCGAGATTACCATAATTATGTTAATATATACGAGTAATTGTGATGCTTCCTGTGACCAGAATAAATGCATTGTTTAGTAATATTTTATGATTATTGAGATGTTGAAAGTGAATTATCTTAATATTCAAAAAGAACCGTGCATGTTCATGAGTTGATGCTTATTATTACGAAATGATTAAAAATTAATATCCGGTATAGCAGATGATTTTGAACCTAATTTCATATAATCTTTATATGATGAGGATAAAGAAATACAAGATGACGTTAAGATGGTCGTCATAAATATCTCTTTGAGTATTTTCTATCCATTAATATGGCACACATGTTTTTAGATAAGGCTGTTTATTTACTTGTACATTGCTCTTGTTCCCAATGTTCCTTTAGTTTACAAGTTGCTACTACCTAAAGGTAGTGCAATTTGTGTGTTTCCATTTTATTATGGGACAATGTAAATTGATTTTTTTTGGTTTAAATAGACTTAGTTTCGTGATATCGTTACCATTATTTAGTAGACTACTAGTGTTATAGTTATGGTAAGGACCCTCTCAGGATATATCGAATATGTCCACAAAATCCAAAGTTTCCACCACGTGGCATTGACTACTTGTCTTTATTATAAAGCCAGACATTGGTTCGGAATGGACGTTATGGTGTCCAAAATGAGTACTATAGAACTAAGCAGGCTTTAGTAGAAATGCACATATAATATTCAGGTCTGAATGGGCTTGTGGTTCCCAATCTGTGTTTTTGGCACTAAATTGATTGATTAAAATCAAAATTAATTAGAGCACCACATGGGGTTCATGGTTGACAAATCTTGTCTTTTTGACACTAATATAGCTTTATAAGAAATACTGACACAGTTTGTTTTGGTCATCTGTTCATGGTTGCGAAAATATCGTTTATTTGGCACTGTGGAGCTGCACATCATTTTTACTCTGAACGCGCTTTATTGTACTGAAAATGAAAACGATAGAATACAGGGCTGACTTAATTATAGAATATTTGAGGTGTGTTAATATTTGGAACTGAATTTGATGTAGAAGAGCCATCATGTGGTATGTTTTACAATGGATATACGTTTTTTTGGGCAGATTATTGATTATTTGGCGCTGAATTGACTTGAGAACCTATATATAGGATTTCTTACACTTAATGGTCTAACGTACAGCATAAATAGTATTTATTTGGCATTTTGTGTTAAAGATTCGTTGGCTATTTTTGTAAGTTTGTACAGAATGGACTGGCACGACTGGCACAGTCGACTTAAGAACAGTCAGTCCATGGTGGCTGTATAGCAGATATATGTAGATGAGAGCCAAAATGTGGGTGAATGAGCTCTGGCTTGACTTTTTTAAAACCCGGCCGATGCGTGATCGCTGATGGTTCGGCTTGACTGTGACCATAATAGGGGTACAGGGGGCTGCCGTGAACCTATTGTGTCCACAAGAGACAATTCGAAATTGCGCCGTAATGGGGGTTGAGCCACACAGTTTACTTTTGGAAGCAAGTTTTTAAATACTTTATAGACCTAGGAAAGATGTTGTTTTGGGGTTGTTTGGTACTAGAATTATATCACATCAGGTTTGAAAAACGAAGGATTAACTTAAAAAGTGATTGTTCTGGTTGGTAATGACTTTTCAAATAAAAAAAAAGTTGAAAAGAACATAAGGCAATTATTAAGCTAATACCATAAACGTAAGATATCAATATCTGCATTCAGTACAACTAGTTTTCATTGTGATATTTAATGTTGCAGTAATTCCAGCCATATTGCTTGATTCGATGGAGAGTTATAGCATTATTATTATTATTATTATTATTATTATTATTATTATTATTATAGGAATATTCTTCGATCAATAACTTTATGATCATAATATTTCAGACAGGTTTGATAGCCAGCCGAATCGCTTATGTCTTTCGAGAGTTATAATAGGTCTTTAATTATAGAAATTACGGAATATTGTTTTTGTTCGACCAATTTCTTGAGAAGCATTTGTCCAAGCATAACAAAATTGTGTTAGAATGTGAATGGGCAGAATATTTTGGTCAAGTTTGATAACGAGCCATGTCGCCTCAGTCAAAACATAGTTTTGACCCTTGAATTAAAAAACACACACACTATTTACAGTGTCCGCTCTCTAAATTTGGCTCAACTTATCACTAAACGTAGATGTCCTAAAACTAGGACGGGGGTATTTTGTGACAGTTGCCGCTCTTGTTTGGGGAATAAAAGGCATTGTTTTAACTCTGCAAAGGCATGTGTACCAGATTGTCTGTCCTATTTTCAGTTCCCACGACGGGCCAGCTACAGCATCAGCAAAGCAGCACTGGACCAGTTCACGGGCATCTTAGCTAATGGTTGGTCAGTTTTATGGTATTGAACTTATAAAGTGGAGTTTTCAAAACAAATAATCAATCATTATTTTGTTATGATTTATTTTAAATAAGTGCTGCACATCGCATGACGTGCAGTTGTTGGCACGTCGATGCGTACAATGGTATGCGTTCATAATTGTTGTTATATATTTTCAGAGATTGGTGAACATGGCGTCAGGGTAAACTCTGTCAAGTAAGATCTATTTTTCATTGAATTTATTATTGACGACCTTACTCCCCCGCGTTTGTAAATGTTTTAACAGAAAATATATTCCAAGCGGTTAATTAAATTCACCGTTTTGTTACAGCTTATCAATATATATGAAAAGTCACATACTTGAAAGGCCGTGTTTATATTTGCTAAACTATAAAAATATATATAATATAGTTGTGTTGACAATAACATTATATCTTTAAGTCCAGCGATGATCCGGACGGGGATTAATGTGAAAAGTGGTATGAGCGAGGAGAGATACCCCCAGGTGGGACACTGCTAGCAATTTCTGATTACTAAATGTCGTGTCCTTTAAATGAAGTTTGGTTATGATATAGCAACCCTTACTTTAGTTATTCACTTACATCCGTTTTTCTAATTTTAGAAACAGTGACCTTGGTCTTGCCCAAGGTGCCCCAAACGTAATCCAATGAAATCTATTAATAAACTCTTCATACAGAACAAGTTAAGGCAACTCTAACTTAAGTTATTCAGTTTCAACCGGTTTTTGCATTTTTAGTAGATGTGACCTTGACCATGACCCTAGGGGCCCCAAACTCGATCCCATAAAAGGTCTCCACTATGTTCAAACCTTGTTAAAATGTTTCTGTAAAAATCCACAAAAATAATGGTGAAACAACAAAGATAATCAAGGCCAATAATTGTATTAAGGTTACTATGGAGTTATGTTACCTAATTTGTGCGAATCTATTGTGTAAAGTATAAAAGGAATTAACGATTTTTGAAATCTGAGTTTAAAGCAGAAATTGGCCACAAAGTTTTTCAGTCGATGAAGAGCCATAATTTGTATTTAGGATAACATGGAGTTATTTTACCTAATTGTGTAATGGCCGTTAACAACTGAGTGAAGTGTAAATCCAATTAAATGTAACGTATAAAGGTAACTTGTGTTCATTTCAGTTGTCCGTAAACTATAAACCGGACACAATGTGCTCTAAAGTTTTAACCTTAAGTCAATTAGTGGGCCATGATTTGTATTTAAAGTAAATTGGTGTTATATAATCTCATTTCTGTTAATTATTGTTTGAAGTATAAAGTCAATCGAATGAAGGGAATAGAAGGTATTCGTAAAAATGCCATATTTCCAGAAAACTTTAACCTGATACAATATGCCATAAAATAACCTAAGTTCCTATGTCAATCAAGGGCCATAATTTGTAATTAAGATAATATGGAGTTACTTAACCTAATTGTGTGATGGTCCTTAACAGCTGTGTGAAGTATTAAGTGAATTGAAGGGTACTTGAGTTATAAGTGAAAATGCCAATTTGCCGTTAAGCTTTAACTGGACACCGACGCAAACACCGGGGCGAGTAGTAAAGCCTCCTAATTCTTCAATTAGCCGAGTTAAAATGACATGAGGTTTTGTCCATGAAATGTTTAGTCCTACATTCCGATCAAGGGTCATTATTTTATTTTAATGTACTAGTATAAAGGATAACATGGAGTTATAACACCTTGTTGTATAATGAGTTTCAACAATATTGTGAAGTATGAAGTGAAATGAAAGAAGGGACTCGTGTAATTAGTGCAAATCCAAACCTGCCCTTAAACTTTACCCTAAGTTCCCAAGTCAATCAGGGGCCATTATTTGTATTTAGGTTGATATGGAGTTATTGAACCTAAATGTGTGAGGGTCCTGAATAATTGTGTGAAGTATTACATGAATTGAATTATTAGTATTGTAGTTATATAAAATTAGTAGCTTGTAACCAACTTCAAACTAGACCTATATGGTGATGGACATGTGAAGCAAAGGCCATTCAAAATCGTCAACCCTTTTAGTAGTATAACAATCAGTTTCTTGCAATTTTCAAGTTTTAAAGGGGTCATAATTCAGTTTAAAAATATTGTTGTATGTACGCAAAGGCGAACTGGACCCATACTTTAAACATGTGAATCAAAACTTATTTAAGTCCATCATTTTTTATAAGTATCGCCTTTAGACCATAAAAGAACAGCCAATTGACCAGCTCACTTCTGTAGCCCCGGTTATCAGAACACTGAACTTTGTGGTATAAGCTGGACTACTTCATTATTATTTCACACTTTTCCAGTTTTTCGAGGAGCAGAAGCTGACACATGCACTGGGGCGTAACGGGGAACCAGACGAGGTTGCCAAAGCAGTAACGTTCCTCGCCTCCGACCAGGCGTAATTCATTTCCGGTCAAATATTGTACGTTGACGGCGGTCGCCATACGAAACCAACGTAATAATATGACTGGATAATGTCTTCGAGGGACTGACAAGCGGCTGCTATGTACAGGTCCATTTCCAGCTGGAAAATCCGTGGAACTTCAGTTTCCATCTGATTTGAACTCCACCTTGGTTAAAGTGACACTTATTTAAAATCAATACATACACGTGTATATCAAAAATGAAATTTGAATGATAAACCTTAACAATTTCTTAGGTAATGAAATTGATGGAAATAATAATTACTGATATAAGGACTGTACCTTATATTTAATAACAGAATAAACACAAATAATAAATGACTGGTGGATCCTAAAACATTTGTAATGGTATACTTTCGTCTCATAAGGTAGAAATACCATGTTTTCAGCACCTTTCTTTCAAATTATACACATACTCATTCATAAGAACAATTGTTTTTAATATGTGTTTATCCATTTTGGTAAATTTAAAGAATTGATTTAATTGTGGTACACTTTTTTGGGGAATTTGAGTGCATTTCATAAAATCCAGAAAATATTCAGACAGTAGTTTCTTCTTTGATATACAAAATTCAAAAGTACGCAAGTTTAATATTAAACTGTTTGGTTAGTGTTTTGTGATCAGTTATATAGCTACATGTATAATAATTTATATCATAAGATGCAGCTGAGTCATTCTTGATGTCAATAATTGGATGGCAAACCGAGATTATGATCTTGTACACTTGAATTTGGATTGTAAGATAATTGTCAATATGAATTCGCTAAAATACCTTAAGCTCTGGTTTCCTCTTCACAAAAATATAATGTTTTTCTTTTAATGATGTTTTGAAAATGCTAAATATTCCTTTTCCAATTTGTTTTTTGTTTTGATATAACAAGAAGCATAGCATTAAGCAATTTTCTAACACATTATGATCATTAAATTGTCCAACTGTCACAATATTATAAGTAGAAAGCCTATGTCTTGCTGAGGCTGGAGTCTAAAATCCGTGCCGGATGGTCTAAAAAGTAAGGTTCAAATATGTTCAAACAAAATGATAATGAATTATAAGAGTCACAAGACAATGTGATCATCTTTTAATATATTCAAATATTAAAATTTTATTGTACATACAGTCAATTGACTGATTGTTCAGAACTTGTTAAAGTTAACCAGGTAAATAACGACATCTTTGTTAACATTTTAACTAAAATATTTCATGTTGTGCCCATATATTTGAATAAAGCAAGTACAGCAGAGCCATATATTTCAAAGCTTGTTACAAATATTGCATATAGCAGGTGTATCCATGAAACTTCCAGAGCAGTAAAGATTTGAAAGTTAACAACAATTATGTTAACAAAGTTGTTAACTTTCTATGACAAATTACTGAACAACTGGCTCAGTGTGCACAAGAAATTGTATGGGATATATAAATAGAAATTCAGCTTGGCATGTAATGAAATTGTCTTGCACATTTACCGAATGTATATGCAGTCGAAATATGGCCAATACGAACAGCAATGGAAACATCAAAACCACTCCAAATCATTTGGAGAAACACAAGCCACATTCCTCAGTAGAATGATGAAATGATGTCATTAGGTGCGTTTAGACTGGACTTGAAAGTAGATTAAATTTCATAACAGCGTTCAGTGATCTTTCTAAATACATAATCATAACGATTCAGTAAGCTTACTTTGCCCATTCAACATTCAAGAAAGGATGGTCGTACCCGAAACCCGACACTACTGCTAGAGCACTTGCAGTCCATAAAACCACAGAGATTTTATCATAAAAATTGAGTTAAACCTTAGGCGGTTATTGAATAGGAAGTATATATAAAACCCTACCCTAAGATGCAAAGTATTTTGTAAATAACAAGTGTAGATGCCGATTCTAAACTTTACAAATAATTTGTTTTGACTTCAATTAAGAAATATGGAAATATATCTGTGTTACCTATGTAAAATAAGGACCAAGAAATCCAGGATGGCTTTTAAGATGGCCGAGAGTTTTCGTATCTCTAGATGAGGCACACGTTTATATATATATATATATATATATATATATATATATAGATGTATACTGAAATGTGTTTTGCTAATGTTTCTAATGTACCTTAAATCAACATGCTCAACTGATTACCTTCAGGTGAAGGTCAAGGCCATTTCAAAGTCAATGTACAAAATCAAAAACATTTGAGATTTTCTGTATATTTTTCTAGTTTTCAATGCTAATGCATTTATTTGTGTCTTTGTTTCGGATTAATTATAAAGCTTAACATGGATTTAGTTGGCTTTAAATGACCTTTATGGTTGCCAAGATGTGTAATATTTGCCATTGAAATGGCCATATGTATAAAGCACATGGGTGAATTTAGTTCTGAAAAGGCTTAATGGTTGCAACATGTGGTATTTTAGGCACTGACAATGACTATTACCACTTGCACATGAGCTTGTTTGGCATAAAACGGTTTTTAAGGTTGCCAAAATGTGGTAATATTTTGTTTTTGGCACTTACTAGACTTAATTACTAATTAGTAATGCACATATCCTTCTTGGCTCTAAATTGGTTTATGGTTATCAAAGTTCGTATTTTGGCATTGATTATGCTTATTTTAAGCCACACATGAATATTTTGGCTGTAAATAGTCTTGATGCTAGCAGAAAAGTGGTCCCTAATGAGTGGTTTTAGTCTCTGTATGGGTTGCCACGGTATGATATTTTTGGTTATGAGTATGATTAATTAGATCAGCACTGTGAATGGGGCTTATGGGTGCCGAAGTATAGCCTATTTGGCGATGATAAGGATTAAAAACCTATTCATGATTTTGTTTCGGTTGCTTAAATGTAGTCTATGTGGCACTGAAAAGGCTATATTGGAAATACATATGAGTTTGTTTTGCTCAGAGTGATCCACATGCCAAACTGTTGTCAATTTGGCACTGATAAGGCTTACAACTATACAGACGTTTGTATGAATGTGATTAATTGTTGTCAAGTTTAAATTGATAAAGAACTAGACTGACTTGAGTATAGACACCTGAGGTGTTTTTATCTATTAATATGCCCACGGTAGTAACAACTTTGTTGGATATAGAAGAACCGTTCTGTAGTACGTTTGACACTAGATCAACTTCCTTGCAGCAGAATTGAATCTGGGCACTCAATTGTCAAGATTCTATTTCTTTACACTAAATGTTCTCAAGTATATTAAAGTTTTTGTTTATTAGTCACTTGATAGAGCTTCATTGAGCCTCTTTATTGAAGGTTTGGTACAATATAGAATAACAGTTTATATAAAATAGAACATCAGACATAATGATAAGGCTAACATTATTAATGTTTGAAATCAATTTCTGTATATGATTCTCTTATTCACTTGACAATATCTTGTTACAGTAATATAAGTCTAAATTAAAAAACAACAACATGTGTCTTTAGAAAAGAATGAATATATCATCGCGTCTGTTTGTTTCATTCTAAAAAAGCACCAAGAACGTGTTTAAAGTTTATAACTTTAAAAGTATCAGCTGGAGTAGGAGTTCGATAGCTTTTAATTAAATGTATTCGAACGTTTAGCATTCCATTTTGATTGCATTTTAATCTCAAACAAAGACAAAATGGCTAAACTTGAAGAAAACAAAAAACAATGAATCAGACATAAAGATTAAATTTGGATTGTAACCACAGTCGAACCTGACCTATATTGTGTTGTAAAATTACTAAAATCCATTGAACCTGTCATGCAGATTTTGGAAAACTTAAAATTGGAAAGTGGCCATTACTCAGCCAGAAATGGGTAGTTTATAAATGAACTTAAAGTCAAACTTGACCGATATTTCTTGGTGTTAAACATGTGTTCATTTAACGTCCAGTCAATTTTGTTTTGTTGTAAAGGGGACCTTACTCCGTCAATATTAGTAGAATTAATTAAAGTCGAACTTGACCTTTTTTATTATGTTTAACTTAACATTTTTTATCCAAATGTTATTTCAATCCGTCCACCTTTTCATGAGTAATTGTCCGAACAAAACCAGCCGACTTAAAAACAAGCTCACTCATATATATCCCCACCCCAAAACCTATTTTATACGGCGGTTAAATAGGTTGGCATTATGAAGGATTTGTGCACATTTAGGATTTTTGTTAAACTGTGTGCATTTGCATACATATTAACATGATTGAAAAAGCTCATGACCCTCTGGATTCATTTAATATTGCTACCGTTACCTTAATTATGTTAGCTGTGGTGCTTCCTATGACCTGAATAAATGCAATGTTTAATGATATTTAATGATTATTGAGATGTTGAAAGTAAACAATCTAAATTTTCGTATATATACTCTCCGGAACAAGATTTTGTGTTGCCCTGGCAATTATAACATCCATGAAAATCATTAATTTACCGAATTTAACGGCAAATAACCGTATATGTTCATAAGTTGATGCTTATTTTTACGATATGTTTGAAAATTAACATCCATTGAATATGTTGCAGTATTGCAGACGTTTTTGAACCTAATTTCGTATAACCTATGAAGAGGACCAAGACATAGAAGATGGCGTTCAAGATCGTCGTCACCAATATCTATTTGATTATTTTCTATATCTAAATATGGAACATTTGTATTTAGATAAGACTGTTTATTCCAATGTGTGTTGAGCTTGTTCCCAATGTTCCTTATTACAAGCTGCTTCTAACTCCCGTTAATGCAATTTCTGTCTATCCAATTTGTGATGACATATATGCAAATAGGATATTTTTCCTTTACATAAACTTACTTTTTACGGAATCGTTGACATAAATCCAATTTGGCGACCAAGTTGCATTGACTACTTGTTTTAATTAAAGAGCTCGTCATTGGTCAGGTTGGCTTTAAATGGTCTTCATGGTGGCCAACATGTGTAGTTGTGTGCATTTAAAAGGCCTTATGTGAAATGCACATGGGTTTATTTGGCTCTAAATGGGCTAAATTGATGCCAATATGTGGTAAAATGAGCATTAAAATGACAGCTGCACATGAGGTTGTTTGGCTTTGAAAAGTCTTTGAGTTTGGCAACGAGTGGCCAACTCTAGCATTGAGAAGGCTAATGAGAGCTGAACATGTTTGTTTGACACAGAATGGGGCCAAAACGATCTCTAAGTCTTAATTAGAGCTGCATACATGTTTCATTTGCACTGGAAAAGCGTTATAGTCTTTGCCGAGATATGGTCTATTTGGCATTGATTAGACTTAATAAGAACTGCATATGGATTTTTTATGGCTGTAAAACTGTGTTATTTGACACCGGCAAAGCTTAATTAGATTTTTCGCATGTATTTGTTTGGCTTCATATTATTATTTAGTTCTAAATGGGCTGACGGTTCCCAAAATGTTTTTGGCACTTATTAGGCTTAATTAGAGCAATACTTAAATTCATTTGGTTTTAATTGGATGGGCTTTATGGTTGCCAAATTGAGGTCTGCTCGGAACTAAGTAGGCTTAACTTGAGCTGCATATGGATGGTTTTAAATGTTATACGGCTGCCATCATGTGATCGATTTGATATTTTATAATGCGTAATTAGAACAGCACAAGGATTTGTTTTGCTCCGAATTGGGTTCGTTATTTCCAAATGCAGTCTTTTGGCACTGAAAACTAAACTCTCAATCAAACTCTGGTAAAAGACCGAAGGCAGGGCTCCGTAAGCGACGAAGACTGCGCTATGTTTCATTTAAAATGGTGAAGAAATAGTGAAGTTATCTTTGTTCAAAGTCTTTTTTTTAAATCAAAATATTGCCTTCCGATGTAGCATTTATGACGCAATTTATCACGTGGTATACACACGCTGTGGATAATTAATCTCATCGCATGCGCAATGTTCAGCTGGCATGTATATATATACAACTTGAACATATCAGAGTAATGTTACAATCGAATGTGATAGTAGGTAAATACGTTCAGAAGTATGACATCGTTGAAGGATAAAGTTGTAATAATTACAGGTAATATCTTTCGTTTATTTTAAAATCGAATCACAGTGCCCACAGATATCCATCTATATGAAATATTTTCATTTAGTGTTTACATGTTACACGTACATGTAAGGAATCCAACC